>NW_027468663.1:18462133-18557133 GCF_046254945.1 Alosa pseudoharengus | reverse complement strand
TGTTTCAGGCCCACACCCATCCATGCTCATTATGGGCTGGAACATGTTACAGAGTGGCAGAACAGAAGACTATTTGTTTGCCATTGGAAAATATACCTCACACCAGCATCCATGACATCCATGTACTCCAATGGTCTATTTAAGGACCTTTATCATTAGATCTATGTATAGTCCCGGTTGGGCAAACATTTAACGATAAATAGTATCATTGCTAAGCCGACGACACCCACAATTTCTGAACCCTCTCAGTAAGTAACTATGCTATTTATCAATGAGAAGTCATCAGTATATTAATAGTTGCATATAATTACTTTCAACTGATTTAATACTGTTTTAGCCTATAGTGTGCTGTTAGTGTTGCAGGGCATTACTTTAGGCATTTTCATGTAATTTTAGCATTGGACTGTGGGATGTAGGTGTAATTTCTTTAATATTTAATTTCTCATGGGAACATGCATGTGGGTTGGTGAGTTGAACTAAATAATATGCTGTAAAATCTGCTGCTAGATCCGTGTGACCAAGACTACATGTGGCCTGCATGTGTGTGTGTGTGTGTGTGTGTGTAAGGGTTGCAGAACACAGAGCCATAGTTAGAGCCCTCTGGTTCCTAGTTCTAAGGCTCCAACTTTGGACAAAAGCTAGGACACTTATCCAGGGTTCCCACGGGTCCTTGAAAGTTTGTGAATCTGAAAAATAAAAATTCAAGGTCCTTGAAAGTTTTTGAAAACAGACTTAAATAAATGGAAGTCCTTGAAAGTTTTTACATTTCTTTTTGAAAAAAGAATTCCATACAATTCCATCCGCTTATTAACATGTTTCCATTATTTCGCCACCACTTCTGTCGATATCCTATGCTTTACGTTGGTTAGAACTACACGGCCAGCATGATTCCTGCATGTTTTCCATGTGTAGTGCTTGTTTTCTATCTAGTTGCCATGACGTTCATGCACGTGCACAGATACAACAGTACAAGATAACAGTGGTACTTCATGTTCCCCACGGCCATCTCTATGCAGAGCAAATTCCATGATGCCTGGGAAATGTAAATTCCTTTAACATATGACATGACATCACAAGTTGTCCTGGGTCGGCCTAAGGACCTCCAACCAGAACACTAGTATGTTTTAATTCCAAACACATCAACAACTACAGGCCAAAATGCATTTATGCTAATTGCAGTGCCCCCTAGAGGTCAATCATGTCACATGACATGTTTAAGCGTCCTCCTGATAGGGTCATGGTCAATTTAATATATTGATGAATAAACCAACAGGTTCATGGTAACGAGTTAAACTTGTTTAGGAAAATCTAGAAGTTTATTTCAGCTCAGTTTTATGCAAAACACAAACATGAAAAATTGAATAGGCCTACCACATGTCATATGACCAAAAATAAAAGAAAACTGCGACAAGGTATCCTTGGTCTGTTGAGGTAACATGATTTAACCATGCCCGCGCTTGAAATTTATCGACACATTAGGTCCTTGAATTTGAGGATATTGGGCCTGGAAAGTCCTTGAATTAGATCTTAACCAAGGTGTGGGAACCCTGCCTATCTTTGTATGGTTAGCATTAAGCCCGGCACATAGCAAGCTGATGGTTAAATGTGTGAACGTCAGGCCTGAGCATCGATGAGTGTCTATGCCCTAAATCATTACAGTGTGTCCAACACAGAGGGCTTGTTTGTGGCTGATTCATTCAACATGTTGACTTGGCGTCACAGCCGTTGGGAAATAGGTTACTCTTATTGGCTGTTTAACTAGCCTACCTGGTACCAGGAAGCACAGTAGATATTGAGATGCAGTTGTGGTACAGTAGTTATTTTCTCTGGATGACTGGATCTAAGGTGATTGGTCCCTTTCTCTTCTCTTTTGTTAGCCTGACGAGCCAGACCCACATTCAAATGTAGGATCTGGGCACTCACCGTTGGCAGTGCTCAGTCCGAGGGGCGGGAAAATCGGTTGTCTTTCAAATTCCCTCTGCATGCAATAGGACAGCGCTATGAGTCCCATGCGTTTTCCCACCAGCGGAGCTAGTTGGCTAGTTCAAACTTTTGCCAACTTAAAAAAAGCTTAACTCGTGTCACGCTGTTCGCCAACAGCAACATCCATCTTCTTCGTTTTCAAGTAGCAGGGAATTCAAGCCAAACCGTTGCAACTCTACCATCAATCATTATGTTAAGCCCGCCTAACGTCTCTATACACGATGTGATTGTCCCTATCGAAGTTTGCGAAGTTTGTGTCTAGTTTTCTAGGCTACTCTTTTGTTCTTCCACAACCAAAAGGCAGAAGACTGACAATGCTAGTAAGTTTAGCAACTTATTATCAAACATATTCTTGATTAGAAGCAGATCAGTTACAAAACTGTCTATGGTGAACGTGGCTGTCTGTCAAAACGGTGAGCAAGCTCTGCGTTATTTACATACGTGTCCAAATATCACGCCGTTTCTTTTGCCTTTTTTGTGATCCTTAAACATCACAAGCATAACCTGACATTCCCCGCTATGCTACTTTGTCCTTACCTATGTTTGTGTGTTTCAATTGATAAGTTCATTGTTTGTAATAATTTCCCATAATTCCAGGCCCTCCCTTTACTGGCTTCCTGAGGGCCCTTGGTCCTAGATCCCCTGTGGATGACCACTGCTATAGAACTTATAAAGACACATTTAGGAGTCACCAGCTTTGTGACTTTCTGAAAGAAGGATTGAGTTGACCTCTCTTTGCTCTTGCCTCCCTTTCTCTCTTCCCTGCTACAGGTGATGTATCTCCCATCAGTATGTCACCGATCAGCCAGTCCCAGTTCATCCCGCTGGGGGAGATTCTGTGTCTGGCCATCTCAGCCATGAACTCGGCCCGCAAGCCCGTCACTCAGGATGCGCTCATGGAACACCTCGCCACCTGCTTCCCAGGTAATCATCTTCACTACCCCCTTATGGTCTGCTGCATGGCACCCAATATGCTAGAGTGTCTTCATGGTTATTTAGTAGTTATTTAGGCTACGTTTATACGGTGACGATAAAAAGAGAAGACGCAGAAGTGGCGTCTCGTCTTCATTTTTTTATTCGTGTTTAGACGAGCATTCTCAGGGGGAAATCTTTGTTTATGTGAAGACGCAAGAGTATGTGATATTCGATTGGATATGCATTCCAGACCGCTGGGTGGTGGTGTGATAGAACCCCGGTACGTCACGCGCAGACATTCTAATTTGACAGTTTAGCCAGAGAGGTAATCAAGGATCTTTGGTTTAGCTGTTTAGACGGAGACGCAACCCGGGTCGTCTTCAAAACTCTACACTTCTTCAGATTTTTGCGTCTTCAAGCCCTGATGGCGGGGTCGACGTGTAAACGAAAGGCACTTATGATAAAATATTTTGTCGTCTTCCTTCGCAATCGTTCTCGTATAAACGGCCCCTTAGTAGTAGGTTATTTTGGGTCTGTAGTAATCTCAGGATATACAGTACAGTATTTAGGTGCAGTTTGGCTTGGAAGTTGGAAGGTAATGTGTAACTTTTACACAAATAAACATGTCCACATTCATTCAAGTTATGGGTCTGTTTGAACGCTAATAAAATGTCACTATCACCCCCTGACTGATAGATTCAAAAGCAATGTTATTTGCAACTGACAAAATGGAGCTTAAGGGGTTAATATCATATACACAGTTTTCATTATACCAAACTCCATTGGACAAAGTGTGCATAGGACACCTGTCCATGTGGGTGGGGAGGATTACGCTGTTAACTCTTGAGTCAGTCCTACGCTGTGTGAAGGTGGAGATCAATGTCCCTGCAGTGATTCAAACTCCCTTTGTGTGTAATATGCAGTGGTACTCTTGTCAAGTAGAGAGCAGGTTAGAATGGAAAACCCTGTAGGTGTAGCAGTGGCACTGCCAAAGCCTCACCAATGATCTCCAGATATGCGTGCTCATGTTAAATTGATAAATGCACATCCATAACTTTCTTTAGGACCTGTGCAAACGTTTTCAATAGGAATAAGAGTTTAATTGAGCCATATCGTGTGGTCACGTGGAAAGAGTGCAATACTGCATTTAATGAAGACCCTCTCCATCTTGATTTTAATATTCAGTAACACTTTACTTGAATAGTCCGCCTACAGAGACTTAACAGATCCACTGTTAAGATTCAAGTTCAGTATGTCAGATTGTCCCATTTGCTGAACATCACCTTAACCAAATCCAGCCCCTAACTTTAACCTTAATAACCACACATTGTACTTAACAGTCTGAATAGATAGTGTGTTGATAATCTGGGCATCTGTAGTCTTTGTTCAGACTATCTAATTAAAATGTGACCAAATGTTCTGTCAAAAGTAACTCAGTCACATGCAGTAACATGAGATAACATGAGGACGTTTACAATCTAACCAACACAAATATTCAAACTCAGAATTTACAGATCCAAAAAAGTATGGACATTATGGATCCATCTGTACTCGTATGGCTGTCGTTTTATTGCCCTGCAGTGATTGTCTGCTTCACACTTGAAGGCTTTCTTCATTGCCAACTTTATTTCCTGTATTCAAAATGCCAGTGCTTGTTGGCAGCCTGCTACTCTCTGAGACACAATCGCTGACATGGCTTCTGTGTCTTGGTGATGTCATTCTGGAGCTGTCCATCTAGACGCCTGAGTACAATAGCATAGGCGTTGTCGAGGAGTTTTAGAGACGTGTCAAACAGCTTTCTTTTTTCTTCAGACTGTTTTTTCCCTTTCCTTTTTTTTGCAACACAATTCCCAGGCAGGATAGTATTTATGAGACGGGACACAGAGGGTGACGGCCGATAGTAAATCAGCTGCATTGTAATAATAAAATATGACATTTAGAGAATTGCTGCTCTCGTACAGCATACACACACACAAAGTTGCACACACACACACACACACAAACACTAGATATTGCTCGATTTAGGGATGCAGGGTTTGAGTAAATACTTTTGTTACAATGAGTTTGTGGTAGAGACCTGAGTAAGAAAACCGGCTCACACCATTGCATAGAGGCTCACACAATTGCATAGAGGCTCACACCATTTCCCGGCCCGGAACTGAAATAAGAGTCATGTGCAAAACAGTTTGCTACTGTGATTAGTTTTATGTAGTGGGACTCACCTGTCTGGAGAAGTGTAACATATTTTAATTTTTTTAATTTATTGAAAAAAACAAAAGTGTGTGCGTGCGTGTGTGCGTGTGTGTGTGCATATCCTGTATTGATGTCATGGCTGAGACAAAAAGTAGGGTAATGATGTTGTCAGACCTCGAGAGTGTAGTTCACATCAAAGAGCTAACCTGGGGTAAAAGAGGTGAAAGCCCCCCCTCCTCCCCTCTCTCTGTCTGTAGTGTGTCTTCATTACTCTCTCCATCGCCCCATAATCTTCCTCCTCATTCTCACTGCAGTCGCCACACTCCTCTCTCTCTGGTCCTCACATGACTGGCTAGAACCGGTCACAGGGGCCCACTAACACACATGTGGAGCTGCATGCAGACAGACACACACATGTGCGTTTGCAAACACACACACACACACACACACAGACACACACACACACACACACACACCCACACACTTATCCACTCACTCACACACACACACACACAGACACACACACACACACACACACACACACACACACACACACACATGTGCGCCAAGGTAGTATGGATTAAGAAGGGTATAAGTTGATCCTGTTAGGAAGGTTCATCTCCACGCCCAAGCACACTTAGCTGATGAGTCTCTGTGTTCTAGTGTCAGCTTCAACCTTCATCAAATTTTTCAGCTGCAGAAGCGTGGTCTTATTTTTATTTCCAAATCAAATGATTATTTAATAAGTCCATCTCATGTAATTTTGTCTCAAGAAGTTAAGCTTGAGCTGAGATACAAAGAGAGATGATGGTTGTCTTGCTTGGAAAGCAGGTACACATCAGTGAATGCCAATACAAGGCAAGGGACAGTGGTTCGAAACCACCTCTATATGGCCACATATTCATCTATCCACATTATTACAGACACTGTACAAGAATACAACACATATATACACATACATTGCCACAAACACACACAGACACAGGCAAACACCGTATATGCACACACAAATACAAACACACACACAGCATACACACACACACCATATACACACAAAACAGATACACAATTTACTCAATTTAATTGAATTGATTTGAATTGAGGAAGAGAGAGAGGGAGAGAGATTGTGTGAATGACAATGCATAGTAAATATACTATACTAGTACTATATAGTATACTGCATCCACAATAACAGCAGCATACAGAAGAACACAAACAGCTTTATTTTTGTTTGATTTCATCCATATTTTGGCTCGGGTTCTACAATGACAGATGTTCATCTTAAACATTTTTAAATGCACCAACAATACACTTTTAGAAGTATCCTAAAATTAAAATGTAAGTGGACACTGCAATGAAACCACCACAATCATTGTGTTACAAACCTATGGCTATTCCTAAAGCACATATGCACCAACAAATACATTCATAATGCATTCATTCACCTCTATAAGCTGCAAACACTTTACGAAATTCAGGTGATCTGATCAAGTTGTCTCATGTAGATTGAGATAGAGAATTGTAGCTGTTTTCCGAGTTGACTAAGTTATGGGTGTTATCCTATTTGTTTATGTGTGCATATGTATATGTAAGGGATAATGTATTGTCCGCCGGTCAGTAGGCCTATCGTAAAAAAATAAGTCCCGACAGGGCGAACAGGACCCAGACGTGCAGCGGGATAATATATTTTCTGATATATTATCCCGCTTATTATATGGCTACTTCACACAATAGGTCTTTTGAAATTATTTTGTTACCATTTTGTGGCTCCTGTTGAGAAAACAAAATAGTTCGCCACACAAATAGAAATTGACAGTTTAAGGTGTTGTGTGGCAACGTCTTACTTGCTGACTTTCACTTTCAATGAAGTTCCATTGCAATAAGCGAACGGACTACGCGGAATGATATGCAAGATGTGAATCAAAAGCACAAAACCCGTTGCCATTGACAGCGGTCATTATACTTTGCAGCGGTTACTTCCTGTCCTGATACTGTTTATTTCTATGGAGATTTCACTGGAGATTTCACTATCTGTTACGTGACTTCCGTTGTTAGCTGTATCCCATCTAGCCACAACCGGTTATTGTAGTCAACTGTGATTGTAACTAAGCTACTCGCAAATGGGCTAACAGTCAGGAAGTGTAAAGGAGCATGTCAAAACTGCCTTAGGAGTCATTTGTGAAGAGGGTTCATGCTTTGAGTTTCACTGTGACAACAAGACAAGGATAGACTCACAGTCACCCATTGCTGTTTAGATATTTAGATATTTAGGCACTATAAAACCAAACAGTCAAACTAAGTTCTGTTAAATCATTATGTAAGGGATAACGGCCGCCGAGGTGTCCTAGCCTACGGAATTAATGGCGGAGGGCGAGGGACAAAGAACTCCCCGACGCGCAGCGGAGTTGCCTCCGCCCAAGTCTGCGGGCCCTCCAGGCTCAACCGTCGTCCTACTATCGTTGTTATAGTTACCATTCATAAGCATTGATATGGAACGGCAATGCTACAGGTTTCCCGTTATTCAGAATTAAAAGCCTCCCCGACAGCAAATCAGAAAAGAGTATTTCTTCTCTCCGGGTGATAATTCAAGTAACTATAACAACGATAGTAGGGCGACTGTTGAGCCTGGAGGCAGGCTTCGCAACAATGGAATCAACTGTAAACAAGCTAACTGTCCATGTCAACTAAAGTTGTACAACAAGCTGAACTAGTGAGCTTCTTTTTAAACGGAACCGGGTGTTTCCTTTGCTTTACAGTGGCAACCGGGTGATAAGCGGGATAACGGCCTTCGAGGTGTGTCCAGTTATACGGAATTAATGGACTCGGGCGGAGGCAACGGTGCTGCGCGTTGGGGAGTTCTTTGGCCCTCGCCCTCATCCATTGATTCCGTATAACAGGACACCTCGGCAGCCGTTATCCCTTACTTAATCACTGAGAAACAAAACTTACTTATAACTACTGTACTATTTTTTCTAACTCAAAAATGTGTAGTTTAAAGAGTAACTCAACTGTTTTGAGTATTAGATTCCCATGATCCTATGCAACATTAAAATCATCAGTCTGGCCCCAGCTGTGGCGCAACTGGCTGGGACACCTGCACCGTACGCCGGCGACCCGGGTTCGATTCCCGCCCCGTGGTCCTTTCCGGATCCCACCCCTGCTCTCTCTCTCCCATTTGCTTCCTGTCACTCTCCACTGTCACTATCATTAAAGGCATAAAAAGGCCAAAAAAATAAATAAAAAATCATCAGTCTGTCTCAGTATAGAAGTACACCATATGAGATGAAGTGAAGTGTTCTCAATAGTTTTGTAGTAGTTTTATACTAGTTGCACTAAAATTCCAATATCATTTGGAAAATGTGTCTTTAGGTTCTTTTTTGGCATTTACTCCCACCATAGGCCACCATGCTAACACGGTCAAGAGGCGCGATCAACGGGCATAGTTCAAATGACTGTACGCAACTGGATAGTCATTCACCAATCTGACCAACCGGGTGACGTTTGAACTCCAGGCTCTCCCGCTATCATCATCGTTTTAAACTTGCCAATAGCGTGCCAGGTGGATAAGCCAGCTTGTGATTGGTCCCGGCAAAATTGTAACAGAAGCAGCAGAAAAACATGCACAGGTTTCCAGCCTAAGCTGCAGGGCGAAAAATAAATCGCCTGCGGATCTGGCTGGGTTCACCCAGCTTACTTCTGGCATGTTATCCCAATGAAGCTAACTAGCCGGAACTACTGTAGCTGACCGGATAATTTGCACACAAGCAAGAAGAAAATACATTTCTAAAATGGGCCTGGTGGAATAAGGTGAATACATAATGCCCCAGTGCTCTCAATGTGAAAATGATTACTTGGTCAAGTAGCATTGATTAGCACACCTGTAGATGCCACACAGCCAAGGCTTTATTGGCCAACTGTGTTGTACATGTCTTCCCTGCTGGCAGTTCCATGTACTGCCATCTACTAGTCCATTGTTGAAAAACTGCAAGTTATGTTTGGAAAATGCTCCATAGTTTTATGTATTTAATTTATATTAGTAGCTTAATTACCTCAAGTGACCTTAAATATAAATACTGGATTAAATTGTACTAAAATTAAATATTTGTTTTGGCTTAAATTAATAGAGTAATACATTTCCATAGTAATTAGTTTCCTTAAATATTTTGAATTTGACTTATCGGGTTACAGTATGTGTTTTGATTTTAGTATTAAACTATACATTTTGTTTCATGTTGGAGTTTGGAATACAACATTCTGCTATATTCCTCCCACTTCAAACTCTAACCACATTTCTTCTTGTAGCTTGTGGTGTTGCAGAAAACAAAACAAAAAACAAACAAAAGTAACTTTAAAAAAATATGGGTTGTGGGAGTAATTGTATGTGTAATTGTATGTGTGTAATTATTACAATTTAAGCAAGTTGACATATACCAGTTTGCAGTGTGTGTGTGTGTGAGAGAGAGAGAGAAAGAAAGAGAGAGAGAGGAGAGTTGAATGGGTTGAAGGGCAGAGAGGACATTTCTGCAATGAAATATTGATCAAAAGGGGCAGCCAGTCTCCCTCTCTCCCGTGAATAAAACCGTCTGAAATGTGAAGCCTTGAAGGCCTTTGAACTGTGTGTGCAGCAGCTTATGCTGAGAGAGTGGGAATGGGAGCAAGTGTGTTTGGAGTTAAGGGTGGTGGGCTGAGGTGTGTGTGTGTGTGTGTGTGTGTGTGTATCTGGGAGTGGGGGTCGGGGGAGGGGGGGGGTGCTTCTGGGGTCTTTACAGCATCACTGTCAATACCTCATTAAACTGAGGGTTACTGCTGACAGTGTACTCTGTCTTTTCCACACACACACACACACAAACACACACACACACACACACACACACATAGGTAGACACTTACACATGCAGTGACCTCTATCTATCACCAAGGTAAAGGATAAAATATGTAGCATCTTGACTTTCCTTGAACTTTTCTGTACTGTTTGTCTTAATGCATCTACACACAACAAGTGACCTGTATGGCTTGAGTCTTCAGTGTTTTTCTGTGTCATTGTCCCTGCCTGTCTGGAGTAAACCCATCCCATTTTCTCTGATCAAAAACAGCTCTGCCAAAGCAATGTTAGCATCAGGCACAGCGAATTTGTATGAGAGAAACATAGCCTCTAAGCAACCCCCGACCCAAACAGGCTGTAAAGCTGAACCAAATGCACGGTAAATGCAACTGTCCAATAAGGGCCCGCCGGTGCGTTATGTACAGCTCTTTGTCAGAAGCCTCAACCAATCAGTTGCGCGCCAACTTCACTGCGAATAGAACAGTGCTACTCTTCATAGACAGATGGGGGGTGGGAGATGGAGAGTGGAGACTCTGGGTTGCGTCATGTTGGTATGGCAACTAACTCAGTATGATGTAATGCCAGGCAACGCTTAACCCTCACAAGTTAGGGCTTATCTGGTGCTTTATCCAGCTTCACTGAACAAGTGTATGTGTGCATGTGCAACTGTGTGTGTGAGCGCATGTATGTTTGAGTGAGTGTGTGTTTATGAGAGAGACTAATTGGGGTAAAGTCAGGACTCGGGAGCAGCGAGGACACTGTGTACCCTCCAGCATCCCGTCTTGTCTGGGAGACAGCCTCTTCGTCTGGCTGCATCCAAAACACACGCCACCACCGCTGCACTGGTGTGATGAAATGGATGCAGCTGTGCAGCGACATATGCACTTGATCATGTTATATTTTCTATTTGATTAAAACTCAGCCACACACACACACACACACACACATACGCGCAAATGCTCAGAAACACACTTTGCTGATCTCAGGCACATAGCTGAGACATTCCCGTGACCTGTGACATTTAGTCGAATGCCATGGTAACAGTGATGCCACTGGAATAGTGGAGTGGAGAATGACGGTCCCATGAGTTTTGCTGGCTGCTGGTTAACACTGTCTTAGGCACCTAATATTCTTTGGGTTTAATACGATAATCTCCAAAGCTGTTTTGCCAGAAAGTTTGACCACAGTCATAGCCACCTTGAATTTCCCCTTGGGGATCAATAAAGTATCTATCTATCTATCTATATGAGTTACGCCTAATGAACATGGACTGTTCTGTCTGGCTAAATGGCGCTGCTTTCTGAGTTGTTTCCAGGCCAAGAGGGCCTGTTGACGTGATGATGAAAGGTGAGGTAATGCCTGGTGTGGCGTGATTGGTGGGAGGCTTTGGTGAATGTCGGCAATTGCGCGCCAGTCTTTTTAAGCGGCGCCTTGCAGTTACTCTCGAGATCACACCTACTCAAGCTTTATCCCTGTGTTGTGATGCACAAAGCACATTTAGTGAGTAAATCTAACCTCTGTTTGAACCCGCTAATCTCTCACTGAATTCCCTCACTGTCCACTACTGAATTCATATGCATTTTTGACATGACCTCATCATATAACAACAGTAATCTATATGCCAACATGCAGATAGGGATCCTAGTACTATAGTATAATATAATTGGCGAGAGTTGGTATTACAAGTGTAATGGAATCTCATTTCCAACTAGATTAAATAGTGATTTTTAGCACTTTTTTGATAGGAGGTCCAGTAACACTAATTAATTTATTCAATTTATTAAATTAATTTTCACTTTACTAAGACTGTCTACTTATTCCTTGTAACAACAAACAGCTTCCTCATTAATTAAATGAGTTGAATACACAAGGGATATAAATAATGTATGAGTAATGACACATGTGACATGAGGACTGAGAGAATTAGAAGTTTTATCAGCTCACTGTTCCGTTAATAAAATTAATAAAAATATAAGATGATCTCTCAATAAATACAATAATTACTTTCTTTACGCATGATATAACAGTCCCAAATATGATGAATAAATATTGTTCATTTGTAATGACAGCCAGCCCGCTCTGACATATGTCTTTTTGTGTCTCACCTTAGGGGTACCGACGCCTAGCCCGGAGATTTTGAGGCATACTCTGAACATGTTGGTGCGGGAGAGGAAGATCTATCCCACACCGGAGGGCTACTTCATCGTCACACCGCAGACCTACTTCATCACGCCCTCCCTCATCCGCACCAACAGCAAGTGGTACCACCTGGACGAGCGGATATCTGAGCGCCAGCAGCAACAACAACAGCAACAACAGCAGCAGCAGCAACAACAACAACAACAGCAGCAGCAGCAGCAACAACAACAACAGCAGCAGCAGCAGCCGTCTTCAGTGCAGCAGTGCACATCTCCGCAGTCTGGGACGATTACTCCATCGACGTCGGGCTGTGTGCGGGAACGGGAACGCGATCGTGAACGTGAACGTGAACGTGAGCGTGAGCGCCCCCGTGAGCCGCACCACAAGAATCACTGCGAGCCGTACAACACGTACAACCGGGACGAGCTTGCGGGTCACCACACGTCCACGCTGCCGAGAAAGTCATCCAAGGAGCCTAAGGGAGATCCGCCGTCCTACCCCCAGCCACCGCCCCCTCCTCCCCAAGCCCAGCACCTACTCCCGCCCGAGCCCACCGACAAGACCAAGAGCACAGCTGCCTTCTCCTACAAGACGGACACGCTTACTAAGAAGAAGGAAGGGAGTGGAGGCGGCGGAGGTGGAGGAGGGGGCACTAGCGAGAAGCAGTCCAAGAAGTTCGGGCTGAAGCTGTTCCGCCTGAGCTTCAAGAAGGACAAGACCAAGCACCTGGCCACCTTTTCCGCCCAGTTCCCGCCCGAGGAGTGGCCGCTGCGAGACGAGGACACCCCGGCCGGCGCCGCCATCCCCCGCGAGGTGGAGATGGAGATCATCCGCCGCATCAACCCGGACCTGACGGTGGAGAACGTGGCGCGGCACACGGCCGTCATGAAGCGCCTGGAGGAGGAGCGGGCACAGCGGAGCAAGGCGGGCTCGTCGGCGCAGCACAGCGCACGCAGCCGGCGCAGCCGCGGACACCGGCGCGCGCCCCACGGCAAGTCGCGCTCGCACAGTAAGACGCGGGCGTCGCGCGGCGACCCGTCCGAGAGCTCGCACCTGGACCTGGTGGCGGCAGTGAACGCCGACCGCGACTACCGCTTCTTCAGCCACTCGCTGGTGCGCTCGCCGCGCGAGGGCATGTACACGGTGGAGCGCAGCCGCGCCGGCGGAGCCTACCTGGTGCACAGCAACCCCAACATCGCCGAGTCGCACTTCCCCGTCACGCCCGAGTGGGACGTGTCGGGTGAGCTGGCCAAGCGGCGGACAGAGATGCCCTTCCCTGAGCCGTCGCGTGGCACATCGCACTCCCGCGTGCACCGCAGCCACAGCCACACGCAGGACCGGAAGTCGCGCAACGAGCGGCCGGACAAGGCCAAGGAGCGCTCACGCTCGATGGACAACTCCAAAGGGCCACTGGGAGGGGCTCCGTCCTCACTGGGCACCCCAGAGGACTACGACCGCAGTCCCGATGACCGCAGCCGTTACTACACGGACGACGGCACGCTGCGGGCATCATCGCAACAGGGACCGCACTACTCACGCATCATGTTCTCGGCTGCCAAGTTCAGCTCGGAGGTGTGCGTGCCGGACGTGGGCAAAGGTGGCCTGGACGAGTCGCGGCTCTGCAGCCCGCTGGAAAGGAACAAGAGCCGCGACAGCCTGCCCGCCTACAGCGAGCTGAAGGCCCTGTCACCCAAGCCGCTGACCGACGACTACTTCCAGTGCAACACGTCCAATGAGACCATCCTGACGGCGCCGTCGCCCCTGAGCAAGGCCGACCACGACACGCTGACCTCGTCAGATGGGATCAGGAAAGGCTCGCCGGCTGACAGGCAGACGCCGCACCTCACGTCGCCCCACTCGCTCGAGTACAAGGAGGACTCGTCCTCCAAGGGACATGGCGGCTCGGGCAAGCCCACGCCCAGCCAGACCCCAGAACCCTTGCCCAACGGACGTTTGATACCGCACCAACACAACGCCGACCCAGGGGGAGGTGCTGGCGGAGGAGGTGGGGGAGGAGGAGGAGGGGGAGGAGGGGGCAGCGGAAGCGGCTCGGGGAGCCTGAGCAGCAGCCTAGTCGACAAGCGGAAGGAGATCTTCAGCAAAGACACTTTGTTCAAGCCCCCGCACAACTTGCTTAGCGTGGGGTACTCGGATGGCAGCAGCACCATTGGTGGATGCTACTCCAAGTCGGGCACGCTGCGGAAGGCGCCCCACTCCAAGTCGGCCGAGGTGCTGGACAGCCTGGATTCTGGCCCCCAGTCACTGCAGTCGCTGCCCCCCAACTCTGCACCCTCGCCCGCCTCTGTACCCGTGCCACCCGGCTCCGACCAGACGGCGGTGCCCTCCGCCTCGGAGGCCGGCTTTGACTATTACAACGTCTCCGACGACGAGGAGGAGGACGACGCGGAGGACCCCTCGCGCAAGGACACGGGCTCAGCCGATGGGAAAGGCCGGGTCGAGAGCGGGCCGGTGGGTAGTACAGGGGGAGGCGGAGGGGTGTGCGGCGGTCCAGGCGGCGGAGGCACCATGCAGTGGCTGCTCGAGAGGGAGAAGGAGCGCGACCTGCAGCGGAAGTTCGAGACCAACCTGACCCTTCTCAGCCCCAAGGAGACGGAGAACAACAGTAGCCAGAAGTCGGCCCACTCGGCTCGGCTCGACAGCATGGATAGCAGCAGCGTGACGGTCGACAGCGGCTTTAACTCTCCACGGTAAGCAGAGGCCAGCGGCAGATCGACTGGTCTTCTCTCCGTATTTTCTTCAACAGACCGGACTGTCGTCTGTGTAGTGGGCTGTCTATGATGCTTTCGACCCCCCTGATTCTTTTGAAATGTTCGACGTCCCTGATTCTTTCGGTCCTTAAGACCGTTAGGGCGGCTATGGGAAAGGAGGGCCTTTATAGTAACCATCCACTGAATAAACGGGCATCAGGAGTAGCTTGGTGCAGTGATAGTAAGATTTCCGTAAGAAAGGATAGGTGAAACAACTATGGGAGTGGGATAGCTGCATACCTTTATCCTTCCTGCTACTTTGATAGTAGTTATGAATCGGCTCAGGCATTAAGAACCCACTGCTGAAGGTTATTTAGACAGATTATCAGAAAACATGGGATGCGGAAATGTTGCTGGCCAAGTGTGAGCTGCTAAGATCCCTAACCCTTATCTAGCTGAGCTGCTGCGTTCTCAGCTCAGCCAGGTGGAATCTCCTCTCTCACAATGACAGTATTGTGAACTGGGAGACACAGGAGTGGGCTTCCCCAGGCAGTGTGTGTGTGTGTGTGTGTGGTGTGTGTGTGTGTGTGTGTGTGAGCGTGTGTGTGTTGTAGTGTTGCTCCTGATGAGCAAGAGGGTGAAGAGTGACACAGCTGCTAAAAATAGTCTGCTGGCTCGCTGTGACTCACTCCCAGGTAAAGAGAGCAGAGGAGGCCCACAGCGACTGCAGATTCTTCCATATCAGCCAAAGACATTATCATGTGCATGTGTGTGTGTTTGCATGAGTGATGGGAAGCATTTTCAAGGATGTGCCTGTCTGTTCTTTTGTGGCCATCCTTTGTTTTCTGTGTGTGTGTGTGTGCGTGTGTGTGTGCAGGTGGGTGTGTCTGTATGTATGAAATAGTGTTCATGTGTACGTGGACATCATTGTGAACTGATTTGATGCACCCAATGTATTTCCACTTATGTACTTATTTGTAGTTTTTCCATTAAACTTTATTGTTTTGAAATAGTGGCCATTTCTATCACTTATGATTTATGTCTACTGTATGTCTTCTATTATCTACATTGTGTGTTCAACAACAAACATTAGGATTTATCCTTCATTGCGTCATGCTGTACACTAAATTATGACACTTCCTTGACTTTTTAGTTGGAGCCTGCTCATAGTCCTAGTTCATCCAGTGGTCGTGACTGTCCAGGGATCAATTCGTCATACCTTCACTTAGATGTATCATGTGCTATATATCATACATTATATTATGTGTATGTGAAGTGTAACATTTCAGTGAGTGGAGCCAGTAAGTTTGGAGTCTAGTGCAGTGGACACATCCTTTTGTTCTCTAATGAGCCAGGTCCTGTTGGGAGGATTGTATCAGTAATGTGCAGGGTGTTACTCCCTCCCTGAGCAATACATGGTGTGTGCGTGTGTGTCTGCGATATTGTCTCTGTGTGTGTGTGTGTAGGCGTGTGTGTGTGTGCGTGTGTGTCTGCGATATTGTCTGTGTGTGTGTGTGTGTGTGCGTGTGTGTCTGCGATATTGTCTGTGTGTGTGTGTGTGTGTGTGTGTGTGTGCGTGCGTGTCTGCAATATTGTCTGTGTGTGTGTGTGTGTGTGTGTGCCACCCAGCTCTGCAGTGGCCCAGTGTGTCTCAGCTTCGTCAGCTCTGGTATCTCACAGCTTGTGTCTAGTCTGTGTGTATGAATTAATAGACCTAAATAGCTTACGAGAAGGGCCATTGCTGTTCTCTAATTTTAGAACCCCCCTCACAACCTACGCACTTACACACACATACAAACACACACGCACACAATCATTCATTATTTCCTGTGTGACTCATCACATTAGTGATGATGTCATACTGCAGCCTCTGGAAAAGTACCACTATAGCTCGGGCCCCTCTATCATTGGGCCCTGATTTATTTTAGAGACTCAGTGATGCAATTACCTAGAGTAGTGTATGTGTGTATGTGTGTGTGTGTGTGTGTGTGTGTGTATGTGTGTGTGTGGGTAGGAGAGTCCTCCAATTCAGTGGACATTCCACAATCATTTACTCTATCAGAAATGGCAGCGTGATTGGGCTAGACCGCTCATCCCACCACTGCACCTATCGGTGTGTGTGTGTGTGTGTGTTTGTTTGTTTGTGTGTGTGTGTGTGTGTGTGTAATGTGTTTGTGCATTGTAGGTTTTTTTTTTTTTTTTCACATTTCAGAGGGAACACATGTGTTTAGGGGTATTTTGATCTTTAACTGCAGATCTTTGTCTTCCTTGTGCCCACTCATTTTCTCAGGAGAAAGAGGATGGTGCACTTAGTGTGTAGCATAATGTGTACTGCATGAGGGATACATCACACACTAGTGCTCTTGCCCCAAATGACATGAAAACTACAGATGATGTTCTTTCTCTGTTTTTCTGTGTTCTAATTTCTTCTCTTTCTGCCTTTCCCTCACATCTCTGTTATTGCATCCATTTGCTTTTCCTCCCCAACTCACTCATCCATACTTACCTGAACTCCTTCATCCATACTTACCTGACTGCCCTCCCACTCTTCTGTCTCTCCCACTTCCTGTCTTCATCACTCTCTTTGCTCCTCTACTCACTCCCTTTCTCCCTGGTTGTCCCATACACCCCCCCCCCTCTCCTCCTCTCCCCGCCCTCTTCTGGTCACCCCTCCACATGTCTCCTGCAGTACGCGTGAGAGCCTGGCCTCCAACACCTCCAGCATAGTGGAGAGTAACCGGCGGCAGAACCCGGCCCTGAGTCCCGGCCACATGGGCACCACCAGCATCGGGCCACCTTTCGGGTTCCGCAGCATCCCCGAGCCACCCACCACCCAGCCCGAGAAACTGCAGAAGTCCCCCAACTGCTTGGCCTCCATCACTAGTGTCTGACCACAGTGACCCCCCCCCCCCCTCGGAGAGAAGAGAGAATAGGGAGGGCAGGATGGAGAGGAGGAGAAGTGGGGGCTGGGTGGTGGAGGGAGGCTTACGGGCCAGTGGACATGGGGTGCAATGGACATAGGCACGGACAGACAGGGGGTGTGCAATCACCCAGCGGCGACACTCCAACTACACTTGGGACTGTTAAACCCACAGGCATGGCTTCCACAGACTGTTCCCACAGTACACTGCAAAAAAACAACAACAACAAAAAAGAAAACAAAAAATACAAATTCTGGGGGGGAAAAAATAAATGAGAGAAAAGATGGGGAAATAAAATTACACTTTAGAGATTACCTTAGGTTAACAAACTATCAATCAGGAAATTCTCCAGTCTGTATTACCTATTGTGGAATTTTTCTCCTCTTACTCCAAGATTGTTCTTTCTTGAAATAAGTTGACAAAGCTTGTAAAGGAGAAGGTTGGCAGTCAATAATCTTACACGTTATTCTTAAAGTGTCACAATGGTTTTTTCTCCATTCTGGAAGATAAATCATTTTGCTGGTAGAGTCTGCTTGTGCTGGTGTAAGGATTGAATGTTGATATGTTCCATTGAAAGTGTTAAGGCAATCTGGCTATGGAATTATGGCTCAAGGTTTACAAAAGTCAGAGAACCAAGGTAATATATATAAATATATATATATATATATTCTTTCTCATTTGACCAACTTAAAAAAAGACATTATTTACAGAGCTGTTGAATTGCACATCAGAATATAAATGCATTCCTTCATGACAATGTTATCTCTCTATTGCTAAAGTAAATATTGGATTCATTTTCACATCCTTACAGGAAAGAAATAGATTAAACTAGTAGAAAATGCAACCATGTTAAACTCATTTGACTTCATTTAAGGGAAAGCTGTGTATTTTTTTTGTTGATTTCCAAACTACTTAACACTATAGTGCACAAAAGTGCTTTGTATGTGACATAATTTACCTGTTTTATCATTAGATTTATAAACAACATTTAATCTCAGGTCATGAATAGTTTAAAAAAATCAAACACATGAACAAAACAAACCAACCTGGCATCTTGGTGGCTGTTTGCAGTGATTCAGTCCCACAAACTCAGAGTTTCTGTGGACGTCACTGTTGGTTTGGAAACACGCTAGTCCAGTCATGTCGGTTCCCCTGTCTCGAGTCTTCTTGCTTTGCCATTTCAGAGAAAGAAAGAAAGCGCACTTGTCCTAGGGCCGATGGATGGTGATGGTGTATATGTCTTTGTTTTGTTTTGTTTGGGTGTTGAAAGTCGTTACAATCTCCCCAAGGGGGTTTACCTGATGCTCCTCAGGAGTATTGTACTCCTATTGCTGCTGTGCTGTTATTATTATTATTATTATTATTATTATTATATTATTATTGCTAGTTCAGTTCAATCCAATCAAATGAGCTGGCATTTGAAAATAGTATTTGCACGGGAATCTGGTGATGTGGCACATTTGGCACATTTCTCCTTTCCCCTCTACTTTCCCACTCTGAGGAACATCCTTCGGTTTTTCAGTTCTAGGCAGGCTTGTGAGAAGGTTGGATTTCATTCTGTTTTGGAGAAAAAAAAATGCATTAAGTTTTGAAGAAAGACGCACACTTCTTTGGTCATACATTAGGGCGCTTTTTAACTTTTCCACGTCAAATCCACAATGTACACGATGTGCACATCATTCAATTGGTCAGGTAGGGAGGAAGAACAGGAGGTGGATTCATTTTGAAACCCCTTGACAGTCTCCAGACCATCTCAGTGGTTGGTTTGTTTTTAGCAAAGAGAGATACATTTAGGTCAGGTTAAAGATGGCATAGATCCCCGTCTCCCTGGCTTAAATCTTGACTTCTGCTTGTGGGGTGCAGGGGGTTAGACTGCAGTGTTAAGCTGTCTTAAGTGTGTCATGTCTCTGTCAAAGCACTGATATGGCAAAATCAGTCATATTGGATGTCATACAGTCCTCATTATTACCTCGAAACAGTTCCCCTTCAAGTGAAGATAAGCCGCCTTATCCTCTCCATCTTGGCAGTGACCAGTCTGGAAAGGGAAGAGTCATTGCGAGTTCCATGTGCCGGGCGTTGGGGAGGACCTAGTGGATTGGACAGGACAGGAAGACAGCAGGCTCGCTCAGCGTCTCCTGGTGCTATGCCGTGGTTTCCCACTGTGTTGGCCTTGTGTTGCTGTCATCAGTGGTCAAGTGGCATCGGGCCACGAGGCCACTGAAGAAACTGTCTCTGTGCAGCTTTTATATGATTTTCATTTGGAGAAAAAAAAGATGGGGGAAAAAAACTCAACCGCTTTTCTGCTCACTGTCTCCTGATCTGTCTCTCACATACACACATGCAGACACACACACATGCAGACACACACACACACAAACACACACATAAAAAAGACTACCACACAGATGTGCACACAGACATACACATCTACACATACCTAGCTACCTCCACCATCTGTGTAACGATGAGATCAAGACGTGTACAGATTTGGGTTCTTTGCCTGTGGAACATGGCGATATCAGCCTCTACTTTGTGAATGTTGACATGGAGCGGTGGACATTGTAACTAAGAGAACTTTTATCCTAAAGAATCAGTATTAAGTGCTGTAGTACATTAATTTTTCTCTGTTGGAACAGGAGTGTATTTTGCTTCCTTGTAAGTTATGTACAATCTCATCAGGCCATGCATTTTCAAAACCAGGGTTTCCATTTGATTTGGATTTTTTTTTTTTTTTTACTTTTTTCTCTTGGGTTGGTTTTGTGTTTTCTGCAGCCTATTGCATGATGGTTCATTTAACTGGATCATGGGTTGTCAGTAGGGGGGTATTTATGTGAAAACTCCACTGTCTCACAATGCATCTTGACGGAGACTAATAACAAAACTAGGCTCTCAGTAAGAGAGTCTGAAAATTATGCTTTTTCATTATTCTTTAGCACTTTTAGAATCTCAAAATGCCCCATGTCATCTTAGGTGGAAAACCGTACAAGTTTACACATATGTGATTATATGATTGTGCTAATTTCTGACCATTTTGGATTGAATCCCAATCCCATTTTTACCCTAATCTTAATTTTCTATTTGTCAGGAGATCTAGACAATGGAATGAATAAAAGTGACTCAAACAATATTTGTTGCACCCTTAGTCATACATTCATTTGCATACTGAGTAAGCATTTCACCTCTTTTTTGTTTAATTGATATGCCTTTTCAGTCAGTTTCCTCTTTATCCTGACCATTCCTGTATTTTACCCTTTTACAGTTTAGAATGGCTGCCACATTTATCTAAACTTGACTTCTAGGCCTCAGACGATTAAACATAGCCCTGGACTGGACACATGAGAAACACACAACAGCATCTTTATGTTGAAATATGTTGTCTTTCGTCAAAATAGGAATCCCACATAACCTATACAGTGTTAATTATTCCACGGTCTATATGCTATAATTCTAAACACACACAAACACACAAACACACACACACACACACACTACATGTCAAGAGGTTCCGTCCAAGGATGCATTTCCAAATTCCCGTTGCATTTTGTGGAGTTAATTTCTGAAATTGATTCCTTACATTAGGTAATGTAATCAATTCCTTGTTTTTATGATTATTATTCTTGATTACTTTTATTTATTGATTGATTTCATTTTTAGCTTTTGGACGTCAAAAGGGAGTATTGCAGCCAAGCCTGCCTTGTATAAACATGTTTGCACTGAAATGCCTGGTCTGGTTGCTGTAAAGTCCATCCAAGAAGGATGCTTTGTTTATATTGTAAAATATTTCATATGAAATAAAATGACAAGTCCATGAAATGTCTTCCCTTAACATTATGGATTTTAGAACAGCATCAGACAACATTGTTTCTAAATGGTGACAGTGTACAGTACCATGCTGTAAATGAGGTTGATCTGTCATGCTTAGTACAATAACTTCAAAAAGAAAAGTGAAAGATATGAGGGATCTTTTGTAATGTCTATAATATTTGAGAAAAAGTCCCTATTTGTGTAGTAATGGTGTTTAACTGTTGTTGTAGTGTATGTGATATACCCAGTCGGGAGATTGTGTTACTTTTTAAGACAATAAAATAACATGTTTGGTTATATGTTTTAAAATATTGTGGCTGATTTGTAAGCATACAATCACAATACTTACATGCATGTGCATGCACATGTAATCTCTGTGCCACATAAAACCTTTGAATTATTTGATGTAATTGATGTATGTGTGTTCAATGCATGTGCATTGGCTGTGCAAAACATATCTAAGAGGGGAAAACAGAATTTTGACCATCTAGCATATGACTCCCATTTTTTTTCCCAGCGACGCCGAATCCTCAGGCCTTGTATCTCACTGCTTTGTGTGCTGCAAACAGCATGTTTTATGAATGTGAATCTCTTAGCCAATGACATCGCAGAACCACTATCTGGTGACTGGAGTAGTGGAGGAGTGGGGAGGTGGTGATGTCAGTGTACCATGTGACTCACTCCCAGGATGAGGAGGAGGCAGGTATGGCGTATGGACCAGCACTCAACAGAAGGAGCACCAGCACCACCTAGTGAAGGCCTGGCGAACTGCAGAGTGGTACAGTGGGATTATTGTGGCTCTGACCACATGGTTGGCTATAGGCCTGACTAATGACTTGGTATGCTCCACTGCTGAGGAATTATGAATGTATATAATCTGGCTTTTAAATTTTATCACAACAGTCATGGACAGCAACCCCTGCTGCCATTAATTTGCAGATCACAGGACCTCAGATCTACACAAGGAGGTTGAGGCATATACGCTATGCTGTTTCTGTGTCTGCCCTGCAAGCTAGTGTTCAAAAACGGAGCTTCATAGCAGCTAAAGGATGCCATCATTATGCCTAACTACAAAAATCAACTTGACTCATGTGCTCCACTATGTTTGTTAGTATTCCATTTGTCTGCAATGCTCCATTTGCATTCACTTATAATAGATAGACAGACAGATAGATACTTTATTAATTCTGAAGGTAATTATAATATTTATAAGTAACATATGGGTGACCTGAGTTAAATTTGGAACTTCTCAATATCATCTGAAATGAGAGTTTTGCTGTCTGAAGTCAAATTAGCTGTGGAGTCTTGTGGTTTCTGTAAGGGGCAAATGACTGCAAAACATAATATCCTGCTCTGAACTCATTTCCTTCCTTCCTCAGATGCATGTTTTGAGGAGCAGCCTTTTCTACAAAGCACTGGGGAGGTGTGACTTTATTAAACTTCCACTTTACAAATCCAATGGATCCAATGGCAGTCAATTGGACATCAAAATACTCACATATCTTTGTGGAATCCTTTCCTCACTAAGACATTTGTATTCTCTTATTTCCATATGAGTTTACAACCTGGCTGATTCCATATCCAAAAGGAAATCTTAACTTTAAAGGAACACGCCAACCTTTTGGGAAATTAGCTGATTTGCCATGTACTCCAGAATTAGAAAAGAAGATACATATCCTTTGCCTCTGAATGTGCAGTAACACGGTCCAACACTGTTAGCCTAGATAAGCTTAATTCACTGGAGGTGTGGTAGACTACAGCTAGCCTATAGCTAAAAGGAAGCTATAGGCTAACTGGTGTGTTCCTTTAAAGGCACAGTCAGGGATTGTATGCGATTTCAGGCCCATTACATTTTGTGTCACATTCAACAATAATTTTTTCCCAACTGCTAGCTGCCGATTCTGTGAGTACAGTGTATAGTAGAAAACCCGGTCTCTGTAGGCAGCCCAGGCTGGGAAAACTGGAAACAAACAAAGTGGGAGCTGTCTCCCAAACAAAAACGAAACCCTGCCTTGAATTTCTCTGGGAATATTGAAGGTAGGGATGAGCTACATCTCTGGCGTGTTTTGTTTGGTCCTTGGTTAAAATATAATGTATGATTTCTTTTTGCACAAAAGCATCTGCTAATAAATGTAAATATATACATAAACAAACGCGACTTCCTGCAAAATCCCTAACTGCGCCTTTAAGCACTCATAGGTAGGTCTATGATGTAATAAGTAGTGCTTCTGTATCATGAATGGATAATTTGCCATCTACCTTCCCCTTCATTTTGCGCATTCACATCAAGGGAAGGGGTATCCCAATTTGTAACATTTTTAATGTCTTTCTTTAACACCTAATGTTTGGTTAGGTTCTCTAACTAGTATCCTGAACCATAACTAAGTGATAATCTCAAACAACAGCCAAACTTTTCTGGATGCTGGACAAGGTGACAAAAATGGGGAGAAAAATCATAAGATCCAATGTCAATAGCATTTCCCAACATTCAGAGCAGTACGTCATCAATCTTGCTCTGAGGCTAACATATGATCCATCAGGGCACAGATTTTGAATGTAACATGTTTTTAAAATAGATGCATCTTATTGGTTGCATTTGAAGAAGGGCATAATACTAGTGCTGCATTATGGTAAAGTTAAAGGAGAATTCCGGTGTGAACGTATGTCTCATAGCTCATCTCGGCTTGTCCCCTGCACTCAGAAATCTGGCGCTAGTTAGCCGATGCTACCAACAGTTTTTCGATGGGGGTGCCTCGGGCATCAGCCTAGCCATGCAAATAAATCACTGTTTTACACCATTTACGAGGCTCAAAGCAAGGATTAAAGTTCTCCGTCGTAGGACGGATTTCCGTCAATTTGATTTTAGAAATGTCATATTTGAGATCGATGCAGATCCGATGAGAAAAAAATAGGAGGGGGGGGGGACTGTCACCTTTGCTTTTCCTTTTTTAAGGCAACTACAAATATTAAGTAAATGTTTAAAGACCTAATAGTGTTTTTGAGAACTTTCTGTGTCTCAATCAGTGACCGCTCAAGAAGATAGCCTACGTCAGCCATGGCTTCGCTTTGTTTATGTTGTAGCTGCACACTTGTCTCGAGCGTTTGCTTAAAAAAAAAGAACACGTATGGAGGACTAACGGTCTAAAAGTTGGATTATAGTGACACAATCGAGACAGCTGATGAGGTTGGCCAATCCATTTAACTTTTTTGGATATGAGAAGAAGCGTAGGCTGTGTTCTTTCCGTGCATCAATGTAGACAATTTCTTACTATCGCGAACTCTTGTCAGGGGAAGTCATTCATTTTGGGTGTCACCTTGAACAGATAGCCTGCTATGCCACCCGATGTAGGCTACTATTGTTACAGTTTTTAATCAATGCAACTAACATTATGTGAAAAGCGACGCAATATAAACCGTAGCCTATGCAATGTATTATCCCGTCTGTTATGACAACAATGTTTTTCACAATTTGCGACGGAAGGTTTTGACTGAGCGTGTTAACATAAAATAATAATAATATTGTCATCATCGCGAACTGTCGAGTAAGAGGGTCAGTCGTGTTTGTGACGCACAGACAGCCTTGTAGCCTATTTTGCTTAGGCCTCACTTTTAACGACAGTAGTGAGTGTATGTTGACAAAAAATATTCATGCAATTAAAATAGTCAACTTAAAACTTTGCTATAAAATATTATTAATTTATAGCACAAAACCATAACCAGTAGGCCTACCAGAACCTTGCATATTAGCGTCATGATTTGTGTGCGTCTATTTGGCAAGGCCACTAGCTGTCATGGATGCGTTGTTTAAAGGAAGGCAGGTGTCAAAAGTTAAAAAAATATGAGCAGCTGTTGGAAACGGAGGAGAACTAACAAGCCATGGTGTAAAGAAATTAAAGGAACCGTATGTAAAAAATGTAATTCAATTAATTATAAAATGGCCCTGATTTGTCACTAGACATTAGGAAATCATGCTAATTTCAAATATTTATATCACTGACAACAGTAGTCCGGCCAGGATATCGTCATTTAAAAAAGTGAAGTTGCAGCCCTCAACTGATGTTAATGTTTACATATTTGTGTTTTAGCCTGATCCGCCACCCTCCACCTATCTAGTAATCACAAAGTCAGTAGTGTTTCAGCATCTGGGTTGCCAGCTCTGCTCTAGTTACCACATCTGCGGTGTACACCGCTCTACAGTATTTTGAAAGTGATTGTAGTACCAGTGTTGGCCAAAATCCTACATACGGTTCCTTTAAAGTGCCAGGGGTTTGCTTTTGCGCGGTTCGCTGCAAGAAAATTGTTTATGGATGCAATAGGAAAACGTTTTAGCACGCCACCAATTAGAAGACCGCCATAAGGTTAACGTTCATGCACTTCAGGACATCTTCCCTACCTGGTGCAACTAGCCACCACGACAGAGGTAGGCTACGTTTATCTATGGCTGACCGTTTTTACATTTAGAAAGTAGGCTACGCATGTTCTTTCATAGCGAAACACGACCTGTCCTCTTGTCAATCTGTTGCTGAAGACAAAAGCGTCGTCTCCAGATTGTCGTTATCAAATGCGCAGACCTCCTGCATGAGCACACACAGTATTGCTGCTCATTGGAAAACTGAGTTGTCTGTAAAACTCAAAATTACCATGTTTCATTAAATGCGGATGAGGCAACAAATGGAAATATGAACAATATCTAGAATGTTCTGATTCGTTACTTTGATGAGGAAATGGGAAGTCTTGCAAACTTGATTTTATAGTTTTTACCTTGTGTTGAATTGCATATTAACAAGAAAAAAATCTCCCCTTTCAACACTTTTGGCCTGAAGTAATTAAATAAGAGTGTGTTAAAGCCTTTCTACAATATTGCTGCAGTAGAAAAGAACAGCAATGGCTAATCAGCAATGGTCAGGGATGGTACTAAAATATATTTTTGTTCATCAAGAAAACTCAATCTCAATCAAGAACACTCTCAATTCGCCTTATTCACATGGTGGCCATTGGCGGCTAAAAAGAGGCTACAGGGTACACAAACCATAGGATTGTTATGTTCTATGCATTCACCTGTAGGTGGCATTAATTATATAGTAAGTGTACCCTGTAGCCTCGTTTTGGTTTAAACAATGGCCGCCGTGTGAATAAGGCGAATACTCCCTTTACTTTGCTGTTTGCATCTTCTTGTACATTAAAAACCAATAGGTCACGACCGCAAAAGGGGTGCTATCTCTATAGGTAGATATGAACAACGTATGACTTATGGCCTGAAAAAAGTTCAGTCAAACGATTTTTTTTCACTTTAATCCCTGCTCAAAGTAGCTCCATACTTCATTGGTAGACCTCCGAGGGCCTTGACATTTAAAACGAAACCAAAAATAATTTAGTGGAAATGCATGGATTCCAGTTTCTTCCAGTAGCGGAATTATTTTTGGAATCTGATCCCTTATCATACCTGTTCATTCATACTCGTTGCTCGATTTATCGTGACTAAATTCAAGAACGGTAAACTTACTCGCTTTACTTTTGTCTGTATAAATCGTCTTGTAAATAAACTACCAGTGCTTTTTCAAAGTTCTCAATGTCTCGTTTTAAATGTCAAGGCCCTCGGAAGTGGTGTAAAACAGTGATTTATTTGCATGGCTAGGCCCTGCTTGGACTACATTCTCACATCATTCATTCAAAATAGAATCAGGAATAGACTCCTGAGCCTGTTGACACCGAGAGTATGTCTGTTTCTTTGGTCTGCCACCGAGCACAAGTATGTTACTGCACAAAATTGATGTTTGGTCTCCCTCTACTATTAAACAGCATGCCTATCGATGTCCTGTTGGAAAAAAGGAGATCATGAAGGAGGTGGAATACCTGCTAGCACACAGTTTAGCCAAGCTTAATGAAAGTCCATTGAGCTCTTTCGAGTCTGATGGCACTGCATGTTTCTGTACAGATTTCCATTTAGTGAATGCTGCTATTGTGCCAGACTCTCTTTTCTTTTGCTGCTAAAAAGATACTAGCGGGTCCCAGTAACACCTGGAGTTTCCAACATTTCAGCCTTTGTGACACCTTACCACTTTTGACGGTAAGGTTATAGCATTTGGAATGAGGAAAAGCACCCGCCACTTTTCAGCATATAATGCACTTGTTATTGGGAAATGTTCCTCATTGTAATGTGTATCTTGATGATGTGTTGATCTTCTCAGTTTGGAAGATTATATTGCCAGTCTAAAAATGTTGTTCCAATGACTAACTGGGGCCTCCCTCATCCTTAATATTGCCAAATGTGAATTTGGTACGGCCACGGTCACCATTGAGGCATCAGTGTAGTGAGAATGGCCAAAAATAGAGTAGGGCTCATAGGGCTAAATAGAAAATGCCATTTATTTCCGTAAGGCACACACCACATATTTTTCACATTTGCTCAGCCCCAGAGAATCCCTTCACCATGGCAATCACAATGCCAGATTCAGGACAGTCAAAATATAATATTTTTTATAATACGCTTTTTGTCAAAATCAAATCAATGCAAGTATTTACATGAAATTGTGTGTATGGCACTTATAATGACCAGGATAAATGCTTCTAACTAAATATAGTGAAGATGTCCTTAAAACAGTCTAGGGTTCTAAGGGTTAAAGGAACACACCAACATCTTATTACAGCTTATAACATGGCTCTTCAAAGTGCTGCAGAAAGTTCCATTCACATGAATGCACCTTCCCAACGTTCGGTGCTCTGTTAAATCTATATAATCACCGCCAAAGTATATAATCTTGAACTTGAATTTCCCCTTGGGGATCAATAAAGTATCTATCTGTCGGGACTTATTTTCTAATAATTACCGTTGGACAATACATTATCCCTTTCTTATTAACTGTATTTCCGCGAGTTAGATAAGTGGATACATACCCTTCTCGTTTCTGTGCATACAGTAACTCGGTCTGATGCACCCACCACTAGCCTATCTTAGCACAGTGCCTCGAAGTGAATAGCTCCAATTAGCCTATAGTTCCCAATGGTGACAAAAGAAATGTACTGTATATGTTGTGACCCGCAAAACCCGCAAAAAAGCAGCACCTCGGATCGGGAATCCAGTGTGCTGACAATTGAGCTAAAAGCTCATGCTGCTAGCTTTCATACCAGCACTGGTCTTGAGGCGTCTTACTAAGGTCTTACTGAGGTTTACTAATGTTCCACACACACAGCTATGCTAGCTGGCATCCGTTACACTTGCATAGTGATAATAATAAGATGTTTACATTTAAATACACAGTGAACTGCCTTGTTTAGTACAGATTTTAAATCCTCCATAAATGTGCGCACAGGATTGTGGGTGTTCGGAGCACGCTGAGGAGACATGTGCATCCTCAAAAGTCTAGATTTTGATGGATGCTTGGCATTGGAAGAGTACTTCAGCGGAGTACGATGACGTAGCATCCTTGAAAAGGCGGCCGTTGAGTATGCTTCCTTGACTTTTGTGAAATGATGACAGCGATTTCTCAAAGTCCAGGAAGCATACTTAAAGGCTGCCTTTTCAAGATCGCCATGTGATCGAACTCTGAGCACTGTTCCAATGTCAATAATGCTCTGAAATTCACGTCCTTTATTCTGAGAATTTTCAAGGATGCATCTGTGGATCCTCAAGGGAATGAAAATACCAACAACCCTCCAATCATTGACATGCATCGGAGCAGCGTCCCTACTCAGACGGACCGCGGTGATGTGCACATTCACACTAGCTAATGTAGAAAGATGCATATGGGAATTAGGATGTGTTCTAGTATTTTGTAACTGGTTATAATAAGGGGTGATTGCTTGTCAGTCTGATAACTTTTTTTTAGTTTTGACACTCTCCAGACAGTTTTCCTCATACTGACAACATTGTTGTAAGGGGCCAACTTCCCTTTTTCTTGTTTGACCAAAATCTTCTCTCTCTGAAACTCAGGCAGTGACGCAGTAAGCACGTTGCAAATACTGACTAATTGCAGTGTCTGTGTAATGGGTGTTACTCCGGGTGGCTAAAAACCAGTGGTGGACATTACTTGAGTACATTTACTCAATTACTGTACTTAAGTCGCTTTTTCATGTATCTGTACTTTACTTGAGTATTTCAATTTTGTTAAACTTTTTACTTTTACTCCAGTACATTTCGAGGCCAAATATCTTACTTTTTACTCCACTACATTTTGTGACAGCTGAAGTACAGCTGAAGTTCCTTTTGGAAAAAAGACTGTACAAATACGTACATGTGTACATGTATATTTTCTATTAAGCGAGCTAGGCTTTAAATAATGGTGTTGCCTAACCTATGTTTTTGTCATATGCACTATTTACTGTACCTTTTTGACCCCTTTTCACAATATTGATGTTACCATAACTAGCCTCTTGACGCCATCAAGCAAATGATAGACAATGATAGACAATCTGACACTATCAAACACAAAAGAGAACATCTTGATTTGGTCCGAAAGTATAAAGCATTCAACAAAGAAAAATGTGGTTACTTTGAAGTATCTAAGATAAGATATCACATTAGTTTGTTTTTAGTTATTTCTACAACAAGTATTAGCTGATTTTGTCCTTGAATGGAGGAGAAAGGCTCAATGAATGCCTATGTCTGTGCCGAATCATTTCAACAATGCTACTGTATTAGGCATAATACATTTTAGGACTTTTACTTTCGATACTTAAGTACATTTGAAGGTTTTGTACTTCCACTCAAGTGGAAATGTAAAAGGAGGACTTTTACTTTTACTGGAGTAACATTTGACCATGTGTATCTCTACTTTCACTCAAGTACAGGATTTGTGTACTTCGTCCACCACTGCTAAAAACCCTACTTGCCAGTTCAGGGTTTCAGATTGGGATTGCATGGGATTAGGCCATAGAATCCCTTCTTGCAACAGTCTCCAGTCAGGACATGATCCATACTGCAGATATTATAGAGTCTGCCCTGTCCATCTAGACAGGACATGCATCAGCTTGTCACAATACTGTCACATTTTGTTTTGTATTTCTTCAGTTTGGGCAGGCTGCCCCTATGTCTTCTTATACCTTTCCATTGGAGCCTGGTACACTCTACCCCACAGAGAGCACACTCTCCTGGTGTGGTCCATCTATGCAGTGTTTCAGCTGGGTCCGAGGGGTCACCTCGCCCCAGCTTGATTGAGCCCTCCCCTGTGGCTGAGACGATAGGTTGTCCTCGGGCAAGACAACTGTTGTGGGTGTTGTCATGTTTGTAAACGTATGTGTGAGAGAATGTACCCTGTCTGTTCTCGCTAAGGTCACCACGTTGTCTTCTATGTTCACTACGACATCCCCACCTTTGTTTGTGTGTTGTCGCCTGTCCTTCTACTGACCTACAGTCTCTGTCTGACCTGTGGAACAGAATAGGAATGTTCAGGGGTGTTATCTATGGGCGGTTTGACACATGATTGGCACGATGTCTTCACAACACACCACATGATTGGCTCAATGTATTCACAACACAACACATGAATGGCTCAATGTATTCACATGTCGATGTTTTGCCGTGGAATGGGTGTGATATGTGTAGACAACTGCCATATTGGCGTTACAAACTAACCCCATGCATTTCTATAGAGGATTTTTTGAGTGCTGTGTCTCCTCATTAGAAAGTCTCTGCAAAACTGTATCGGACCGGTGCAGGGGCAGAGCTACGTGGTGGCCAGGGGGGGCCACGGCCACCACTGGTCAAAGCTTGGCCACCCTGCTGGCCCCCCCAGCTCCGTTCAGTGAAAAGTAAAAAAAAAAGATTGCTGCCGTTTTCAACGGTACTTTGAAAGGAAGTGTAGCCTACGGTTCTAATCAAATCGTGAGTAGGCCTAGTGCAGCAGCAGCAGGGGACAATTCAAGTCATCTGTTAAAAACACTTGACAGTAGACTACTACTTACTTAACCTCAGTGACAACAGGTGAGTTGATGATGACTTGGAACATTAATGTTAATAAAATGTTAAAATGTGACACGAATCATAGCAAAGTAAGCTGCGTTGGGCTGTTCTTGTTAGGTAGGCTCTGACATTGACGTGTGAGGCTGATCAAAAATAAGCGGATGCCCGCTAACGCTGTTACAAAAATATTTTGATAATATTCGGGTGAAATGCAAGCATATTAGGCACATATCTCCGGAGGGCTCCAATAAAAGTAGGCTAATAGTGTCTAGCCTAGGCTACTTTATAAAAACATAATTTGCTGACTGCGTGTGGTTCTTGCCATAGCTGGTCAGGCAGAGCAGGCTGCTGCGTTGCCTGAGTTCTTGGTTACATTGCTCCGGTAATTGCAACGAGATGAAACCTTAACTGCGTGACAGAGCAGAAGTGGGGCTTTCCAACGAGACTAAACACTTGTCTGTGCGATCAAGTATGAAAATACAAAAAATCATGAAATTAAATCAAATTGCATCATATTTAGTTCACCTGCGCACCCACACTCTCGTTTGAATTAGGCTACTCACGAACCCGTGATCGCATAGATATGGCATATCAGAAGAAAGAGGAGGCACAGGGCTATCCATTGGTACCAAGTATATCAATCCTTCTGGGCTATAAAAACAGACAACGTGACTGCAAAATAACATAATGTACAAAAACCAACGCTGCACAGTCATTACTCTCATTTGAATTAGGCCCTACTCACGAACCCGTGATCGGATAGATATGCCACGCATGTCAGATGAAAGAGGAGACACAGAGCTATCATTTGATACCAAGTACATCCTTCTGGGTTATAAAACAGACAAAGTGACATCAAAATAATAACTTCATATAGCTCGACTTACTTACCCCACGTTTTTGTGTGTTGTGTGTGGTGGCAAAGCATGTTCATAATCCAACGCTATAATGTGTTTCTCTATGGCATAGCATGTTCATAATCCGGTTTTGAGATCCTAGCAAATTCCTACATGGCATCCAATTCAAGACTCACATTGCATCCCAATTTATTCGACAAAGAAACACCTTTTTCCCTTCACTTTGTTCATGGCTCATTGTTCTTGTTTGTGTATGGCACTTACAATGACCAGGATAAATGCTTCTAACTAAAGGTAGTGAAAAAGCCCTTAAAACAGTCTAGGGTTCTAAGGGTTAATGTCTTAATTCAGAGCCATGTTACTTACAGCCAAGTACTTGGAGTGGATAACAGAAAGAAATATAGTTTTGCCATCAGTATAAGATTAAATATCTGCATACCATATTTGTAGTAGGCTATTTATTATTGTTCTTTGAGTTAACATCATTTAAATATGACTGTTCAGGTTGTCTGTGAATGGACCTGTGTATCAGTGTTGGCTTTACACAATTTATTGCCATTATTAAAACAGGGTATCCTAATCTTCAAAACTTTTGAGTAGTTTTCATATTGTAGTTTTGATTCCCAAGTGCCACCCCAATAAAAAGTCTGGACCCAGCTGGCCCCCCCTATAAAATAATCCTGGCTACGCCCCTGGACCGGTGTAACGTTGGTACTAAATCATTCATCGCAAAGAATGATTTTTGTAGCATGTGCAACAAATATGTGTAGGTACAGCCCTGCCCTGGATACATCTCTCAACGTGCGCTCTAAAACATTTGGTTTAAATGGAGATGTAGATCATCACGGGTGCGTTAATAAATCTACATTGCGGCGAGTTGACACAAATTATTCACTTTGACGAATTTATGTAGTTTCAGTCACACCATTGGTTCCCAAAGACTGGGTCGCGACCCACGGGTGGGTCACAGGATATTTTATTTGGGTCGCCTAGCAGGATGAGGAAAACCTGAGGTTGTGTGTTTGTACAAAACTGAGTGAGAATTTTACAGCTTTGAAAATATTTAACATTGTTTCATGTGTAATTGAGATTACAGAATTGTGGGGGGGGGGAACCTGTGACCTAAAACAATATTGGTAGTTGCATGTCAGATCTGAAGTGAAATGGGTCGCGATGGTCTGTCATTTTTAAAAAGTGGGTCCTCAGAAAAAAAGTTTGGGAAACACTGCTTTAAATGCTCTTCCTTACTTGAATCACCTTTGAAAATAGAGGATTGAAGTAGCCTATATGGGTGTTTGGGAATGAACGTTCACTCAGATGCTTTTTGAGACTTTGAGCAGAAATCTCCCAGCCCGGTTTAGGATGCATCATAGACAGGTTATCTTTCAGGTAGCCTATATATTTTCCATTAGAAAACCATCACGTATTGAACGTGTTGTGGCTAACTCACTTAGCTCCTGTTAGTAGCCTAGGTTATAGTCATAAGCAAATGAGATGACAGTCAAAAGATGCAATTAGTGCTGTTATCAATTTGCTTGGTAGCCTATAACAGCATTTATGGTTTTCTACAAATACATCAATAATCAAATTGGCCTCCATCACTCAACCAATGCTAACGGTAAAATTTTTTTTACCTCCTCTAGGCTATTGATATAACTTAAGATTAACGTAGCCTACCTGCAGTAAAAACCAAGCATGTCCGATAAACATTCTCAGATTTATTTTGGCTGGGAAAAATGGGAATTACATGTCATGCAGAAATCATCCTACCCTTTTTAGACCAGGGATGCAAACATATGGTCAAAAAGGAGTGAGATTATCGAAGCCCACGCCCCCGCAGGAAATATCATATAATTACATTTTGCCACCACCTCTGCCATCCAGGGCTCACCCTATTCACACAAAAATTTTCTTTATATGAAAATACACTGTCCCAGTTCCTTGGGAATTCTTAAAAGTAAAGAATACTGAGACAACGCTGGAAAATTTGGCATGTCCCTTTTTTTCCTTAAAAAGTCTGACATTTTGAATTTGTGTTTGGCTGTCTTGACCTCAATCTCCGTTTCAACCTGTAACCCATGGGCGGATTATGAACTTTCGGGCCCCTGGGCCCAGATGTATTAAGGGCCCCCCACTTATTGCCATATATGTGGGAGGGGGGGTTTGGGGGTCCTCCCCCAGAACATTTTTAATTTTTCTGATGTGATTTCCTGTATTCTGGTGCATTTTGGGGATGGCCAATACTAAATTCAATCAGATTCATAGCCTACATCCTGATTTGTTGATATTGAGGCAATGATTCCATGCAAAGGCTTGGGCTTCAGGGCCCCCTGGCCCCGGTAGGCCCGTGCAGTAATCCATCCCTGCTGTAACCAAGACCAGTTCCAGTTTGTTTTACAACCCTCATCCACTTTCTTAACTGTTAGTGCCTCACTCTCATCAAATTCTCTCATTCTGCAAATGAAAAGTTGCATATATTAGCCATAGTGTTACCCTAGACCTGACAGTATCATAACAGAGTGCAAAATAGTTCACTTCACTCTGCCCCCTTTCTCAATGCGCCCCAAAATAACGTTCTTCTGCACGAAAATGTACAGTTAAAATGTATCAACGGTAGTGCGGTCTGTCTGTTAGGATAAGCCCACACATCAGTTTCTCACCCCTTATGTGGTAGGCAGGGCTCTACACTAACATTTTTTTCCAGGAGCCTTTGTGCGCCCAAGTTAAAAAATGTAGGAGCACAGACAAAAATTTGGGCGCACAGTCAGTTCTGTACTTAACTTACACATAATCTAACATTACACTCCAGCTAACAGTTAATCATGCCAGTGCACCAATTGCAAATATCAAGAATGACTGACAACATTTAGGCTACAGGAAACAGGATTTTAAAGATCAGTGTCTACTTTATTTTCAGTCTATTCTATTTTCCTACATTTTGTTAATGTAAAATAATATAATACATTGCCATATTTGCATTTAGCCTGTATATCAAGTATCCTGCCAAATGTAGGCTAATTTATTTATTTGTGAATCCATCTGTAGCTAATCCAAATATGCCCATGGTGACCTATCTGACTGCATACTACTGCCTAATACTGCTACTAAAACAGTCCATTTTCTCTTCCACAAAACCCAACATAGGCTATCAAGGATGTATATTTTTTTTAGCCTTTTATTTTTTATTTGAAATATCTGCATTGATGGGGGCAGTAGGCAAACGTTAGGCCTACTTTCGTTTTGCACTTCAGCTTGTATTCGGTGTAAACAAACAAGCATGCGTGGAAGCCTGGAGTTGTCAGTAGCGATCTACCTTTGAATAAAATGGGAGGGAGTATTACGGGAGGCTACTTTTGTGCCTGTTCGCTACAGCTATATTTTGCATATTGCAGCCAATACGTCAACTGGGCTAAAAGGCATGTTAGGTTACCTTTCCATCTCTCACTGCATTCTCAGAATCTTATCCTGTTCCTCCTATAGGCCTATCCGATGAATTCGGTGGATAGAAGCACTAATTTCTTCAATCTTTGCATCTTGGCTGGCTAGTCTAACTTTCCGCTTTTTCTGCGCGCTCTTGGATTTGATAGAAGCGACTACTAGCGAGTCACAACGCGAAACTGCTAACATTGATGGGAGGTGTAGTTTTTATGCTGCATTCGCGACGTGATTCTATGGTTTGCACCACTAATGTCTGATTAGAAGACATCAAATATGGTTAACCTTACTTTTCTTGCAAAAAAGACCAGGCGCGACACAAAATTACTGGATCCCGGACTGATGGATGTAACGTTAAAGGGACACCAGGCAACGTTTTTGTGTTAATTAATCATCTTCGTAAGTCGGTATATGGTTAAGTCGGTATATGGTAAAGGCGGCATCCGGCAAAAGGCGCGCCGTTTGCATCCCTGTTAGACGTTCTCTGCGGTAAACTAGTCTTGTCCTTGTAGGAAGCGTATCGTAACTCCCCCTATTTCCACCGGTCCCGTATTTCCACCGTCTTGCGTGTATGTGTCAATACAAACCAAGACAGCGGACTCCTAAAGAAACGCAACCACCCACACCATAGGTGTATCTAAATTAGCTATGTACCAAAAATGACATTTTACCGTGACTAGAAGAGCTGTAAACAGTGTTGTAAGGCTGCGTGTACACAACCGCTTGGAGCTCCAGTGGCATTTTAATTTCACGACGACAATTCTCGGTCTAACCGTCCATGTGCCGTTGAAACGGTGTAAATAGGCGACCCATCAGGCCAGCACTATAACTCCGAGCGTGGTAAACAAAATCGGATATTTCAGGCAGTAAATGCTCCCGTTAAGAACCAAACCAGATTTTGTTCAAATCTACACACCTATGGCTACTGAAAAATGTAAGGTTAATTTAGTAAATGTTATTTTGAAGTGTTAAAAAAGAATTTCTGAACAAAAGTGGTGATAATTGGGGGTGTTACGATAGTGTCTTTCCAACCCACTTTAGATTAACAAAATTACGTCTCACTGCAACGATGCGCCATCTGGTGGACAAACGACTATGTGACGCCAATAGAGCTGCACAGTCCCGCCCAAATGCGGTTAGGTGCCGGAAGTAAGATTCCCATTCATTTGTCCCATTGATGTTTTGGAAAAATCCGTATCTAAAGAGTTTTACAGCACGTCTTAGGCTAACCAGCTATGGCATAACTCATAAGCATACAACATATAATTTCGAGTGAAAAAACAAAGAGAAAATCCAAAAAAAGTCAAAGGTACAAGACTGTGTACATATTTTCATTTCCGAGCGAAGGAACTACTCATCCCATAAACCACCACGCCTCACTGAATAATATGAATGATGAATGATGAAACGGCGCGAATATTGCCATTTGAACGTTTGAACACCAGCGACAACACGCAAACCCTTTCCTCCAAACAGTGATTTTTATATAGTGAATGTATCAAAATTATTTGAGGAGTAATCGTGTAAATAATAGTGTTTTGATATTGAATTTTATATTTATCATTGTGTATTTTATATCGTGTGTGTGTGCAGGGGCGTATTTTATAGGGGGGGCCAGCTGGGTCCAGACTTTTTATTGGGGTGGCACTTGGGAATCAAAACTACAATATGAAAACTACTCAAAAGTTTTGAAGATTAGGATACCCTGTTTTAATAATGGCAATAAATTGTGTAAAGCCAACACTGATACACAGGTCCATTCACAGACAACCTGAACAGTCATATTTAAATGATGTTAACTCAAAGAACAATAATAAATAGCCTACTACAAATATGGTATGCAGATATTTAATCTTATACTGATGGCAAAACTATATTTCTTTCTGTTATCCACTCCAAGTACTTGGCTGTAAGTAACATGGCTCTGAATTAAGACATTAACCCTTAGAACCCTAGACTGTTTTAAGGGCTTTTTCACTACCTTTAGTTAGAAGCATTTATCCTGGTCATTGTAAGTGCCATACACAAACAAGAACAATGAGTCATGAACAAAGTGAAGGGAAAAAGGTGTTTCTTTGTCGAATAAATTGGGATGCAATGTGAGTCTTGAATTGGATGCCATGTAGGAATTTGCTAGGATCTCAAAACCGGATTATGAACATGCTATGCCATAGAGAAACACATTATAGCGTTGGATTATGAACATGCTTTGCCACCACACACAACACACAAAAACGTGGGGTAAGTAAGTCGAGCTATATGAAGTTATTATTTTGATGTCACTTCGTCTGTTTTATAACCCAGAAGGATGTACTTGGTATCAAATGATAGCTCTGTGTCTCCTCTTTCATCTGACATGCGTGGCATATCTATCCGATCACGGGTTCGTGAGTAGGGCCTAATTCAAATGAGAGTAATGACTGTGCAGCGTTGGTTTTTGTACATGATGTTATTTTGCAGTCACGTTGTCTGTTTTTATAGCCCAGAAGGATTGATATACTTGGTACCAATGGATAGCCCTGTGCCTCCTCTTTCTTCTGATATGCCATATCTATGCGATCACGGGTTCGTGAGTAGCCTAATTCAAACGAGAGTGTGGGTGCGCAGGTGAACTAAATATGATGCAATTTGATTTAATTTCATGAATTTTTGTATTTTCATACTTGATCGCACAGACAAGTGTTTAGTCTCGTTGGAAAGCCCCACTTCTGCTCTGTCACGCAGTTAAGGTTTCATCTCGTTGCAATTACCGGAGCAATGTAACCAAGAACTCAGGCAACGCAGCAGCCTGCTCTGCCTGACCAGCTATGGCAAGAACCACACGCAGTCAGCAAATTATGTTTTTATAAAGTAGCCTAGGCTAGACACTATTAGCCTACTTTTATTGGAGCCCTCCGGAGATATGTGCCTAATATGCTTGCATTTCACCCGAATATTATCAAAATATTTTTGTAACAGCGTTAGCGGGCATCCGCTTATTTTTGATCAGCCTCACACGTCAATGTCAGAGCCTACCTAACAAGAACAGCCCAACGCAGCTTACTTTGCTATGATTCGTGTCACATTTTCACATTTTATTAACATTAATGTTCCAAGTCATCATCAACTCACCTGTTGTCACTGAGGTTAAGTAAGTAGTAGTCTACTGTCAAGTGTTTTTAACAGATGACTTGAATTGTCCCCTGCTGCTGCTGCACTAGGCCTACTCACGATTTGATTAGAACCGTAGGCTACACTTCCTTTCAAAGTACCGTTGAAAACGGCAGCAATCTTTTTTTTTTACTTTTCACTGAACGGAGCTGGGGGGGCCAGCAGGGTGGCCAAGCTTTGACCAGTGGTGGCCGTGGCCCCCCCTGGCCACCACGTAGCTCCGCCCCTGTGTGTGTGTGAAAGCGGTTAACGTTAACGTTGGCAACATGGTGCAGTGCTTTGTACCTGACTGTCATCCTATGCTGTACTGCTCAGTCGGGGCTGATGCATGGACCGGTGCATAGTCTGCTCTTGGACCACCATATGCAGTTTATTAATTTGCCGTGAATTATTACACAAAATGTTCATTAAATGCACGAATAAGTATTCCTAGGTTAACTAGATGTACCGCATAGCGGTACAAAATATGACCGCCGCTCAGTCCTGTACATCCGTTCCGCGAAAAGAAATCACACTTCAATTTGTCTCCATATTTTACTCCATCCCCCACTCTTGAAACTTTTGTGTATGCTTGTTTGGCATGCCTGAGTGTGTGTGTGCGGCTGCACAGAAAGTAGCCTACTGGTGCTGAAAAGGTGAATAGATTGTAGAATAGCCAAAGAAGATGTAGCATTGTTATAAAACCTTTAAAATCTCTAAACAATCACAAGTAGGGCAGTTCATCCAAGTTCATCCATGGCAACTGGATTGATGAAAGGTCACTTACACCTGTAGGCTACATTGTATTTGGGAAAAGCAAAAGGTATCAGCATAATGTTATTTATTTATTTATAAACAAAAACATCTGCCGTTTTCAACAGCTATCAAAAACAAAGGTCATTTTTGGATGGATGGATTTTTTGTGAATGTTTCTTCTTCTACATAAGATTTTAGTCATCTTTAGTTCATGTGATACTTTATTGTCAATGCACAAATTAAGTAACAGTAGTCTGAAACGAAATGCTGTTTTACATCTAACCAGTGGTGCAAATAACTGACATGTCCACATGTGCCTTGATGAAATGCGTAGCTAGACTGTTCATACACATTTTAACGGGACAAAGTTGAAGAGCTGTTCGTGCAAATATAGGCTGATTAATGTTCCCTTGCATTGTGTAACTGAGGTCCATGGCTAGTCTGGCTTTCACCAGACCAAGCTCAATCTTTTAAGAAATCAAAAAATAAATAGCGGGCAGATCAGGCTGGGTTCACCCAGCCTAGTCCATAGGCGCCCGATATTGTTTAATTTTCCGATTGAGATATCCACGCTCTGGCTATTCTAAATGCAGAAATGCATCAGGGAGTTATGACAAAACTGTAACTAACAAACTAGATCCTAATAGAAAGCTGTTAGCTTCCCTAAGCTACAGGTAGGCTTATAAGGTAGGCCTATTTACAACATAAATTGTCAATAGGCTATGCTGGCGACACAAATAAAATATCCTTTGGAAACCAATGGCTTACGCCAATTACAGTATAGCGGACTTAAACTGCCATATCGTGGCGAAAAGTTGTAATAAAATTCACGCAGCTCCATGAGTCAAGGAAAGCGCGAATGAAGTAGCCACTTCTAAATGGGACCCACTACACAGTAGCTTAAGGTGTGTTGCTAAAGCAGCCATAATGAAATGAAGGTGTCTGGACACTTCACACACACGTGCTTTTTAATTTCACAGACTACAACTACCAAGCTGGAATCAAAGCACATCGATTCCCCTCTCACACCCTGCACGCACTTAAAACAAAATAAACAGGCGTCTCAGTCTCACGCATGTATAGGCAAAACTGTATCAGACCGGTGTAACGTTGGTAAATCTTCCATTGCACAGAATGATTTTTGTAGCACGTGCAACAAATGACAGTCGAAAGATACAATTACAGTGCTGCTATCAATTTGCTTGTTATAACCGCATTTATAGTTTTCTACAAATGCAATCAATCAAATTGGCCTCCATCACTCAACCAACGCTAAAGGTACATTACCTAGGTCCTTATTGATATTATAAGATTAACGTACCTGCAGTAAAAACCAAGCATGTTCGATAAACATCCTCAGATTTATTTCGGCTTCAAGAAGAAATGGGAATTACATTTCATGTGAACATCGTCCTATCCTTATTAGACGTTCTCTGCGGTAAACTAGTCCTTGTAGGAAGCGTCCATTGTTTTTTCCAACTCACTTTTAACTTCCAACAAAATTACGTCTCACTGCAACGATGCGCCATCTAGTGGACAAACGACTACTTATCGCCAATACTGGAAATGCAGCCATGATGATGAATATTTATTTTGGCTTTCTTTTAATCCTACTGAATTTGTAATTATGTATCGGCCGTTCTAATACCGATAGTAGCCTATGTGGGTGCCTGTGTGTGTGTGCATGTGTATATGTGTGCACTGCCATCTACAGGCCAATGAGTGTAGTCACTAAATGTACACATAACATAATTTTTTTTAGACCCCCCCATGGATGAAATTCTACGAAACTTGGCATACCCCCAGAGAATGCCAGGTCAATCATACACATAAAATTTGGTGCAGTTCTGAACATCTTAACTGAAGATATGGGCGATTAAAGCAGAATAATATTGCATTTTCATTTTTTACCGGGGGGGTGCAAATCACAAATGAGTGATTATGGGCCAGGTTGATGTGGGCCCGTGAGACCAACATACCATAAAAGATTCTTCATCCTCATCCTTATTTAGGAAAAACTGCTTTTTTTGCGGTTCGGGGGGCCCAGCACGGGGGGGAGTGGCCCCCGGGGACGAAACGAAATTTTTCCGTAAAAGTCTAGTGGGGCTACATACCCACCAAATTTCATGTGCCCCGGTGGTTCGGTGTCCCGGGTATCGTTGACCAAAAATTCAGGAAGTAGATGACGGGGGAAAAAAAAAAAAAAAACTTTGACAGTCCCTATATGACCGCTTCGCTAGCTTCGCTAGCGGCGGTCATAATGATTGATATGAGTCATACAGTATGAAGGCTACAGTATGTTCTTTCGTTGAGAAAGTTTCAATCTATGACCATAACGGCCATTCCACCAATCAGAGGCATCACTGTGGGATTGTTCAGGATTGTGGGTAATGAAGTACTTATCCAAGAGATTGCGATTAAAAGACATTTATCTCAAAACAAGGTTAGTGCCCCATGAACTTTTGGCGTCTATATGAGCATATACAATCACTTAGTACAGCCGTAGCTGGTTTTAAGTCTACCACGTGCAGTTAAGTTTTTATGGCTTATACCGCAATTGTCAATGGAGAAATTGCATTGAATTTTTACTTTCAGGCATCAGCTGTGGGCGTGACTGTGATGCTCTATACTGGAAATGCAGCCTCATTATGACTGCCGCTAGCGAAGCTAGCGAAGCGGTCATATAGGGATTGTCAAAGTTTTTTTTTTTTTTTTTTTTTTTTTTCCCGTCATCTACTTCCTGAAATTTTGGTCAACGATACCTGGGGCACCGAAACACCGGGGCACATGAAATTTGGTGGGTATGTAGCCCCACTAGACTTTTACGGAAACATTTTGTTTGGTCCCCGGGGGCCACTCCCCCTCCGCGCTGGGGCCCCCGAAACCCAAAAAATGCAGTTTTTCCTAAATAACTACCTGAACCGTGGCACCGAGGATGAAGAAATTTTTATGGTATGTTGGTCTCAAGGGCCCACATTAGGGATCGACCGATATATCGGCCGGCCGATATATCGGGCCGATATTTGCGTTTTTTACATGTATCGGCATTGGCCGATAAGCGCCTGCGTTCGCCAGTTTTTTCCCCCGCATTATTTACATACAGGCGTCCACAGGCAGCTCTGTGTTGCTGGAGACTGCAATTCACGTGCAGACTGCCCCTCCCCCACGAACAGAGCTGAAAGCCTGCTCTTCAAGACAACAGTAAACTTTAAACTTTCAAAGCATCTTTTAACTGTTTGACTTAGCTTAAATATTGCCATACACTTTGAAGGTGGAAGCAAGTTTGTGGGTCCAAGTGGAAAATGCGAATGATATAGGTAGCCTACTTTATTTAATGCTAATGCCTCGTTTATAAAACTGCTTGCCATTGTATTTAGGTAGCTACAAATAGCTAAGTTGTAGGCTAGGCTATCCATATGCATGCGGTAGCTAGCTGTTACAAACACTGATCATATGATTAATGCCAACGTTGTTCCGTGGTATTTGTGGGAGTTTTATTCAGCGACCACCTGGCTGAGTGTTGGACGCGTGTGGTGTGTGTGTGTCTCCCTCCCTGAATGCCCCTCTTCTATTCATGGGTTTCATCAGGTCCCTTTACACAGGTGTATTAATCAAGCACCATGCAGTCTGCATTCATAATCAAGGTGCATGATTGTATACACCTGTGGAAAGGGACCTGATGAAACCCATGAATAAGACTGCTTGCCATTGTATTTAGGAAGCTGCACTAAGTTGTAGGCTATCCGTTTGCATGGGGTAGCGGTAGCTGTTACGAACACTGGTCAATCATATGATTAAGTAATGCCGACGTTGTTCCGTGGTATTTGTGGGAGTTTTATTCAGCGACCACCTGGCTGAGTTTTGGACGCGTGTGGTGTGTGCGTCTCCCTCCCCCTCTCCCTTCGAGCGGGCGGAGTTGCCATCGCAGTGATATCAGAGCTTTAATAATGAGAGACGTGCTATATGTAGTTGAATATTAATTCGTGTTAACGTTTATCATGTACCAGACATACCGTGTATGCCTTACTTGTTTAGAGCCGTTTGCTAACGTTATCATTATCAATCCAGTTCAATGGTGGTTCGTCAGCTACCAAACAGAAGTTTGTGTGTGCGTCTGTCTGTCTCACTCAGTGGGACACACGCATCACAGCGATATGAGAGTGCTGCGCTACCTGAAGGAGAGATTTTAAAACTGAGAGATATGTTTATATAGGCTACCTTTTGACGTTGATGCCGTTTAGAACAGAAACATTTGACACCACGTTATTTTCCTCTGCTGATTTATGTTCTGTGGTTGACATCTGGCAGCTTTTTTTTAGAAACATATAGACATAGAAAAATTGAAACCATGCAGTCTTAAATTACAAATCAAGCACTTTATTTCAATAGCTAATTTTCAGGCTTATTGTTTTCTTAAATTATTTAAATGTGTTGACAAAGGACATTTTGTGATGACCTGAATTATTTCTTATAGTATGTCAGCAAGCAATGCGTCATCAAGGCTGTGTTGTAAGATGTTGATGAAAGCATTTTGCACAGTTAACCATATTCAGTGCACCCATCCATAAGTTCAATGTTCCTTTTTTAAATTGAGACTTATAACATTTGTTATCATTTGTGTACTTATGTGTCATTTGTATGATGTAAATTGAGGGAGCAAAATAAAACCAGTATCGGCTCCAAATATCGGCTCAAGAAAATCGGCAGCCTGTATCGGTCATCGGCTTAGGCTGATGGAAAAAAATCGGTATCGGTATCGGCACTAAAAAATCCATATCGGTCGATCCCTAGCCCACATCAACCTAGCCCATAATCACTCATTTGTGATTTGCACCCCCCGGTAAAAAATGAAAATGCAATATCATTCTGCTTGAATCGCCCTTCTCTTCAGTTGAGACGTTCAGAACTGCACCAAATTTTATGTGTATGATTAACCTGACATTCTCTGGGGGTATGCCACGTTTCGTAGAATTTCATCCATGGGGGGGTCTAAAAAATGAAGTTATGTGTACATTTAGTGACTGTACACTCATTGGCCTGTAGATGGTGGTGCACACATATACACACGCACACACACACACACAGACACGTATACCATCAGTATCGGCAATTAGAACGGCCGATACATAATTACAAATTCTGTAGGATTAAAGGAAACCCAAATATTCATCATAATAATAATTTGGCTGCATTTCCAGTATTGGCGTCACGTAGTCGTTTGATGGCGCATCGTTGCAGTGAGACGTAATTTTGTTGGAAGTTAATCTAAAGTGGGTTGGAAAGACACTATGCTTCCTACAAGGACAAGACAGTAGGCTACAGTAGTTTACCGCAGAGAACGTCTAAGGGTAGGATGATTTCTGCATGGCATGTAATTCCCATTTCCTCTTGAAGCCGAAATAAATCTGAGAATGTTTATCGGACATGCTTGTTTTTTACTGCAGGTAGGCTACGTTAATCCTATCAATAGCAGAATGTAGGTAAAATAATGTTACCATTAGCATGGTTGAGTGATGGATAAACCATAAATGCGTTTATAGGCTACCAAGCAAATTGATAACAGCAGTAATTGTATCTTTCGACTGTCATCTCATTTGCTTATGACCATAGCCTAGGCTACTAACAGGAGCTAAGTGAGTTAGCCACAATACGTTCGCTACGTGATGTTTTTTTTTAATGGAAAATATACAGCGGGGAAAATAAGTATTGAACACGTCAACATTTTTTTCAGTAAGTATACTTCCAATGAGGCTACTTGCATGAAATTTTCACCAGACACTAGTATTAATTCAAATAATCCACCCATATAAAAAAATCCAAACATTAAAGTCCATAGGTAGAGTTATGTGTAATAAAGTGGAATGACACAGGAAAAAAGTATTGAACACGCCTGCTGAAATGTCTTAAATACTTTGTGGAAAAGCCTTTATTCGTAATGACAGCTTCAAGGCATTTCCTGTATGACGAAACTAACCAGTTACAGTATTCTGGTGTGATTTTGGCCCATTCTTTTCAACAGATAGTCCTTTAATATTGAAGATTCCAGGGGTCCCTGTTGTGAATCCTGATCTTTAGTTTACTTCCAAAACTGTTCAATTGGATTGAAGTCAGGGCCTTGATTTCCTTTCTCTGAAACCAATTGAGAGTTTCCTTTGCTGAATGGTTTGGATCATTGTCCTGCTGGAAGGTCTAGCCATGTCTCATCCTCATCATCTTGGTGGATGGTCAAGATTCTCCCGGAACAAAATGACTCAATTCATCATTCCTTCAACTGTATGAAGTCTGCTAGTACCGTGAGATGAAAAACAGCCCATACCATGATGCCACCACCTCCAAACCTCACTGTTGGTAGGGTATTTTTAGAGTGATGCACAGTGCCATTTCTCCTCCAAATATGGTGTGTAGTATGACATCCAAAAAGTTCAATTTTGCTCTCGCCTGACCAGAATACATTCTCTCAGTATTTCATAGGATTGTCCAAATGTTGTGTAGCAAACTTTCAACGAGCTTTGACATGTTTTTCTTCAGCAATAGAGTCATGTGGGATGAGTGTGCATAGAGGCCATGGCGGTGGAGTGCATTACCTATGATTTTCTCTGTAACAACTGCACCAAGTCTTTTTGGAGCTTTCTCCGAGTGGTCTTTGGCTCTTGGGCTACTCTTCTGACTATCCTTCTGACTTCCTGGTCAGAAATCTTGCAAGGAGATCCTGTGCATGGCCAGTGATGATGCAGTGATGTTCCTTCCACATGCAGATAATGGCTCCAATACTGCTTGCTGGATGCTTCGGAAGTTTTGATGTGCATCTGTAACCAGTTCCATTGATATGTTTTGCAACAATAAGGTTGCAAAGGTCTTGGGAGAGCTCTTTGCTTTTACCCATTATGAAATGCTTCTTGTTTGACACCTTGGTAAGAAAAAACCTTTTTATAGCCCACCAGTATGTATTAACCCAGCTTATATCAATTTGCACAGATAGGAGGGATAATTTCTCTAACTACTTATAGATTCCAGTTTGTTCCTTGCCATTTCTTGCCTTTGTGTACTGCTTTTTCTTAGCGTGTTCAATACTTTTTCCCTGTGCCATTCCACTTTTTTACTCATAACTCTACTTTTAGACATTAATGTTTGGATTTTTATATATGTGTGGATTACCTAAGTTAATACTAATGTCCGGTGAAGATTTCATGCGAATAGCCTCACTAGAAGTATACTTACTGAAAAAAATATTGACGTGTTCAATACTTATTTTCCCCGCTGTATAGGCTACCTGAAAGATAACCTGTCTATGATGCATCCTAAACACCGGGCTGGGACATTTCTGACATTTTATTGGTCTCAAAAAGCATCTGAGTCAACGTTCATTCCCAAACACCCATATAGGCTACTTCAATCCTCTATTTTCAAAGGTGATTCAAGTAAGGAAGAGCATGGCTCAAAGTAAAGTAACTGAAACTACATAAATTCGTCAAAGAGAATAATTTGTGTCAACTCGCCGCAATGTAGATTTATTAACGCACCCGTGATGATCTACATCTCCATTTAAACCAGATGTTTTAGAGCGCACGTTGAGATGTATTCAGGGCAGGGCTGTACCTACACATATTTGTTGCACGTGCTACAAAAATCATTCTTTGTGATGAATGATTTAGTACCAACGTTACACCGGTCAGATACAGTTTTGCTTATGGCTATACCGTGAGACTGAGGCGCTTTTTGTTTGTTCGAAGTGCGTGTTTAGGGTGTGAGAGGGGAGTCGATGTGCTTTGATTCCAGCTTGGTAGTTGTAGTCTATGCGATTAAAAATCACGTGTGTGTGAAGTATCCGAACAATGATAACGCTTTCATTATGGCTGCTTTAGCCACAGACCTTGAGCTACTGTACAGTGGGTTGGGTTCCATTTAGAAGTGTCCACTTCATTCGCCCTTTCGGTGATTCAGCTACTTGAAATGTATTACTACTGATATGCAAAACTATTAACTTTTCGCAAAGAGGTGGCAGCTTGATACTGTAAGGTGTAAGCCATTGGTTCCAAAGGAGATTTTATTTGGGTCGCCAGCAAAGCCTAGTGACAATTTGTGTTGTGTAATAGGCCTAGCATAGGGCCTACCTTATATAGCTTATAGTTTGTTAACAGTCACGGTTTTGTCATAACTCCCTCTATGCATTTTTGCATTTACAATAGCTCTGAAACCGGGGGGCGAACACGTCGCAGGGGGGGGCGCGCCAGTGCGTGGATATCTCAATCGCAAAATTAAACAATATTTCTATCGGGCGCCTACCATGGACTAGGCTGGGTGAAAATCAAAACATTGCGCTTGGTCTGGCGAAAGCCAGACTAACCATGGACCTGATAGTTGCAAAATGCAGGGGAACATGAATCAGCATATTATTTGCACAAACAATAACGGACAGTAGCTCTTCAACTTTGCCCGTTAAAATGTGTATGAACAGTCTCGCAACGCATTTCATGAAGGCCCTTTTGGACATGTCAGTTATTTGCACCACTGGGTAAAACGGCATTTTGTTTTAGACTACTGGTATTTAATTTGTGCATTGACAATAAAGCTGAATATCATATGAACTAGATGACTAAACTTATGCATATGTAGAAGAAGAAACATTCACAAAAATCCTTGACATGACCTCTCTTCTTGATAGCTGTTGAAAACTGCATGGAACTGACAGGGATTGTTTTGTTTAATAATAAATAAATAAATACATTATGCTGCTACCTTCTGCTTTTCCCAAATACAATGTAGCCTACAGGTGTACCTTTCATCAGTCTAGTTGCAATGGATGGACTGTGATGAACTGCCCTACTTGTGATTGTTTAGAGATTTTAAAGGTTTTATAACAATGCTGCAAATTTTTTGGCCCAGAAACAAATCTATTCACCTTTGCAGCGCCAGTAGGCTACTTTGTGTGCGGAATGTGTGCACACACACATTCCAAACAAGTATACACAAAAGTTTCAAGAGTGGGGGATGGAGTAGAAGATGGAGATAAATTCATTAATATGATTTATTTTCGCGGAATGGATGTACCGGACTGAGCGGCGGTCATATTTTGTACCGCTATGCGGTACATCTAGTTATTATAGGGATTGTCAAAGTTTTTTTTTTTTTTTCCCCCCCGTCATCTACTTCCTGAATTTTTGGTCAACGATACCCGGGACACCGAACCACCGGGGCACATGAAATTTGGTGGGTATGTAGCCCCACTAGACTTTTACGGAAAAGTCTCGTTTGGTCCCCGGGGGCCACTCCCCCCCCGCGCTGGGCCCCCCGAAACCCAAAAAATGCAGTTTTTCCTAAATAACTACATGAACCGTGGCACCGAGGATGAAGACATTTTTATGGTATTTTGGTCTCAAGGGCCCACATCAACCTAGCCCATAATCAATCATTTGTGCAATGTGATTTGCACCCCCCCGGTAAAAAATTAAAATGCAATATCATTCTGCTTTAATCGCCCGTCTCTTCAGTTAAGATGTTCAGAACTGCACCAAATTTTATGTGTATGATTAACCTGACATTATCTGGGGGTATGCCAAGTTTCGTAGAATTTCATCCATGGGGGGGCCTAAAAAATTAAGTTATGTGTACATTTAGTGACTGTACACTCATTGGCCTGTAGATGGTGGTGCACACATATACACACGCACACACATGCACGCACATACCATAAGTATCGGCAATTACAACGGCCGATACATAATTACAAATTCAGTAGGATTAAAGGAAAACCAAATATTCATCATAATAATTTGGCTGCATTTCCAGTATTGGTGTCACGTAGTCGTTTGTCCACCAGATGGCGCATCGTTGCAGTGAGACGTAATTTTGTCGGAAGTTAATCTAAAGTGGGTTAGAAAGACTAGCTTCCTACAAGGACAAGACTGTAGTTTACCGCAGAGAACGTCTAATAAGGGTAGGGTGATTTCTGCATGATATGTAATTCGCATTTCTTCTTGAAGCCGAAATAAATCTGAGAATGTTTATCGGACATGCTTGGTTTTTACTGCAGGTAGGCTACGTTAATCTTAAGTTATATCAATAGCCTAGAGTAGGTAAAATAATGTTACCGTTAGCACTGGTTGAGTGATGGAGGCCAATTTTATTATGACCGCCGCGCAGCGAAGCGGCGGTCATATAGGTTTAGTCAGATTTTTTTTTTTTTTCTTTTTCGCATGCCCAAATTTCTGTCAATGAGTCCCGGGACACTGAAAGACCGGGGTAGACGAAACTTGGTGGGCATGTAACCCCATATGGATAGCATGGAACCATCGTTTTTCGTTTTGATCTGTAGCCCCCCCGCTGGACTGCACCCCCCGAAAGGAGGGTAGGGCAGACACAGTTTTCTGTGAATATCTCGAGAACCGTAAGGTTTAGGGGGACCATTTTTTTTTTGTAAGTTGATCTCAAGTGGCCATGTCAACCCATTCCATAACCACTCATTTCATGTATAGCGCCACCTAGTTAAACACAAAAAAGTAAAAATGAGGTAATCGCAGGTATCTGTGACCTAATATAGTCAAAACTGCACGAAATTGGAAGTGTAGGATCATTATGACACCCTCTGAATGCACGCCAAGTTTCGTGGAATTCCGTTCATGGGGGGCCACACAATAAATTCATTTATGTTACTATACACCAACTGGCCTGTAGGTGGCCGGAGACAGTTTTCTGTGAATATCTCGAGAACCGTAGGGCCTAGGAGGTCCACCTTTTTTTTGTATGTTGATCTCAAGGGGCCATGTCAACCCATCCCATTACCACTTATTTCATGTATAGCGCCACCTAGTTAAAAATTAAAAAGCAAAAATGTAGGTGTTTTCATCACAATATCTCTGGCTGACATGGTCAAAACTGCACGAAATTGAAAGTGTAGGATCGATCATTATGACACCCTCCGAATGCATGCCAAGTTTTGTGTACTTTCGTTCATGGGGGGCCTTACAATAAAATAATTTATGTGTACATTTAGTGACGTACACCAACAAGGATTCCCGGGACACTGAAAGACCGGGGTACACAAAACTTGGTGGGCATGTACCCCCACATTGATAGCATGGAACCGTCATTTTTCGTTTTGATCTGTAGCCCCCCCGCTGGACTGGACCCCCCGAAAGGAGGGTAGGCCAGACACAGTTCTCTGTGAATATCTTGAGAACTGTAGGGCCTAGGATGACCATTTTTTTTCCGTATATTTGCCTCCAGGGGTCATGTTAACCCATTTCATGTGCACACATGTGCACAAACAGATACACACGCACACACACACATTCACAGTAATCATACGTATGACATATACTCACACAGTAGACATATGTACGCTTCCATGCACAGGCACATACGCAGGCACACACACAAGCACGCACACACACACACACACACACTCACACACACACACACCCACACACATAACATAAACATAACACAAACAATCAAGAATTTCTCAGAATTATGAACAGGCAAGATGGAGGTGGGGTTGTATAAAATTAATTTTACATGTGAAATCTATGAACTAATCATGTTTTGGGACTTGTTGTCTAGCAGATACCAGTGAGAATTGAGTGTGGATAATGCAATTTAGTGAGACAGTTAGAATCATATAGGCCTTTCAGCGTGATTTCTTTTTGTGGAAAAAATGTGCTGGACTGGGCGGCGGTCATATTTTGTACCGCTCTGCGGTACATCTAGTTATTGATGTATTTGTAGAAAACCATAAATGCGGTTATAGGCTACCAAGAAAATTGATAGCAGCACTAATTGCATCTTTCGACTGTCATCTCATTTGCTTATGACTAGAAAACCATCAAGTAGAGAACGTGTTACAGGAGCTAAGTGAGTTAGCCACAACACGATCGCTAACATGATGGTTTTCTAATGGAAAATTTAGGCTACCTGAAAGATAACCTGTCTATGATGCATCCTAAACACCGGGCTGGGACATTTAGCTCAAAGTCTCAAAAAGCATCTGAGTCAACGTTCATTCCCAAACACCCATATAGGCTACTTCAATCCTCTATTTTCAAAGGTGATTCAAGTAAGGAAGAGCATGGCTCAAAGTAAAGTAACTAGGACTGAAACTACATAAATTCGTCAAAGTGAATAATTTGTGTCAACTCGCCGCAATGTAGATTTATTAACGCACCCGTGATCTACATCTCCATTTAAACCAAATGTTTTAGAGCGCACGTTGAGAGATGTATCCAGGGCAGGGCTGTACCTACACATATTTGTTGCACGTGCTACAAAAATCATTCTTTGCGATAGATGATTTAGTACCAACGTTACACCGGTCCAATACAGTTTTGCCTATGGCTATACCATGAGACTGAGACGTTTTTTGTTTGTTCGAAGTGCGTGTTTAGGGTGTGAGAGGGGAGTCGATGTGCTTTGATTTCAGCTTGGTAGTAGTAGTCTATGCCAGTGGTTTTCAAAGTGGGGGCCGCGAGGGGGTGCCAGGGGGGCCTCAGCAAGTTGGAGGGAAAAATAAAAGCAAGAAATAAATACATTTGAAACATTTAAAATATACTATGAGGGTTGTTATACAATGCCATTATAATAATGTGATCCATATCTGAACATATTTCCCATGATAATGACTAGTAGAGTGATGGCTCTCATATAGCAGAAAGCCCCAAATAAATTTTTTACACACTGTATGCTCCATCGCGATGTGGTTGTGGCTAAAACTAGATGTACCGCATAGCGGTACAACATATGACCGCCGCTCAGTCCTGTACATCTGTTCCGCGAAAATAAATCACACCAATCAATTTGTCTCCATCTTTTACTCAATCCCCCACTCTTGAAACTTTTGTGTATGCTTGTTTGGCATGCCTGTGTGTGTGTGTGTGCGGCTGCACAGAAAGTAGCCTACTGGCACTGCAAAGGTGAATAGATTGTAGAATAGCCAAAAAAGTTGTAGCATTGTTATTGTAGCATTGTTATAAAATCTCTAAACAATCACAAGTAGGGCAGTTCATCACAGTTCATCAATTGCAACTGAATTGATGAAAGGTCACTTACACCTGTAGGCTACATTGTATTTGGGAAAAGCAGAAGGTATCAGCATAATGTTATATTTTTATTTATTTATTTATTTATTTATTTATTAATAAACAAAAACATCTCTGTCAGTTCCATGCAGTTTTCAACAGCTATCAAAAACAAAGGTCATTTTGGATGGATGGATTTATTGTGAATGTTTCTTCGTCTACATGAGATTTTAGTCATCTTTAGTTCATGTGATACTTATACAAATTAAGTACCAGTAGTCTGAAAAGAAATGCAGTTTTAACCAGTGGTGCAAATAACTGACATGTCCAAATGGGCCTTTATGAAATGCGTCGCTAGACTGTTCATACACATTTTAATGGGCCAAGTTGAAGAGCTGTTGTCGTTATTGTTCGTGCAAATATAGGCTGATTCATGTTCCCTTGCATTGTGTAACTGAGGTCCATGGCTAGTCTGGCTTTCACCAGACCAAGCTCAATCTTTTAAGAAATCAAAAAATAAATCGCCAGCAGATCAGGCTGGGTTCACCCAGCCTAGTCCATGGTAGGCGCCCGATATTCTTTAGTTTTCCGATTGAGATATCCACGCTCTGGCTATTCTAAATGCAAAAATGCATCAGGGAGTTATGACAAAACCGTACCTGTTAACAAACTAGATCCTAATAGAAAGCTGTTAGCTTCCCTAAGGCCTAAGCTACAGGTATAAGGTAGGCCTATTTACACAAATTGTCAATAGGCTATGCTGGCGACACAAATAAAATCCTTTGGAAACCAATGGCTTACGCCTTACAGTATCAAGCGGACTTAAGCTGCCACATCGTGGCGAAAAGTTGTAATAAAATTCACGCGGCTCCATGAATCACGGAAAGCGCAAATGAAGTAGCCACTTCTAAATGGGACCCACTACACAGTAGCTTAAGGTGTGTTGCTAAAGCAGCCATAATGAAAGCCATAATGAAGGTGTCATTGTTTGGATACTTTTCACACACACGTGCTTTTTAATCTCACAGACTACAACTACCAAGCTGGAATCAAAGCACATCGATCATTTACAGTAGATGTAGATCATCACAGGTGCGTTAATTTTGAAAATAGAGTATTGAAGTAGCCTAGTGGGTGTTTGGGAATGAACGTTAGCTCAGATGCTTTTTGAGACTTTTTGTGGTCTTAATGCAACACTTTACAAAGCACTGACAGGGCCACCAAGGACTGTGACCAAATCAACAGCAGAAAAAAACCCATTTAGCAAGCAGAAATGTCCCAGCCCGGTGTTTGCATCATAGACAGGTTATCTTTCAGGTATATTTTCAATTAGAAAACCATCGCGTTAGGGAACGTTGTGGCTAACTTACTTAGCTTGTTAGGAGGCCAGAATGAGATGACAGTCGAAAGATACAATTACAGTGCTGCTATCAATTTGCTTGGTATAACCGCATTTATAGTTTTCTACAAATGCAATCAAATTGGCCTCCATCACTCAACCAATGCTAACGGTAACATTATTATAGGTCCTTATTGATATTATAAGATTAACGTACCTGCAGTAAAAACCAAGCATGTCCGATAAATATTCTCAGATTTATTTCGGCTTCAAGAAGAAATGGGAATTACATTTCATGTGAAAATCGTCCTATCCTTATTAGACGTTCTCTGCGGTAAACTACAGTCCTTGTAGGAAGCTTCCATTGTTTTTCCAACCCACTTTTAACTTCCAACAAAATTACGTCTCACTGCAACGATGCGCCATCTAGTGGACAAACGACTACGCATCGCCAATACTGGAAATGCAGCCATGATGATGATGAATATTTGGCTTTCCTTTAATCCTACTGAATTTGTAATTATGTATCGGCCGTTCTAATTGCCGATACCGATAGTATGTGCGTGCCTGTGTGTTTGTGCATGTGTATATGTGTGCACCGCCATCTACAGGCCAATGAGTGTACAGTCACTAAATGTACACATAACTTAACATTTTTTTAGACCCCCCCATGGATGAAATTCTACGAAACTTGGCATACCCCCAGATAATGCCAGGTTAATCATACACATAAAATTTGGTGCAGTTCTGAACATCTTAACTGAAGTTCTTAACTGAAGATTAAAGCAGAATGATATAGCATTTTCATTTTTTACCGGTGGGGTGCAAATCACAAATGAGTGATTATGGGCCAGGTTGATGTGGGCCCTTGAGACCAACATACCATAAAAAATTCTTCATCCTCAGTGCCACGGTTCAGGTAGTTATTTAGGAAAAACTGCATTTTTGGGGTTTCGGGGGGCCCAGTGCGGTGGGGGAGTGGCCTCCGGGGACCAAACGAAAATTTTCCGTAAAAGTCTAGTGGGGCTACATACCCACCAAATTTCATGTGCCCCGGTGTTTCGGTGTCCCAGGTATCGTTGACCAAAATTTCAGGAAGTAGATGACGGGGAAAAAAAAAACTAAAAAAGAAAGAAAAAAAACTTTGACAATCCCTATATGACCACTTCGCTAGCGGCGGTCATAATAATTATTAGATTAGCTTAATGTATTTTTACATTTGCCGTAGAATTGTCGATGGGTTTAATTAATAAAACATCAAGGGGGTCCTTGGCCAGAACCTAGTGGTATTTGGGGGGCCTTGTCGTGGAAAAGTTTGGGAACCCCTGAACTAGATGACTAAACTTATGCATATTTAGAAGAAGAAACAGATATTTTAAAGGTTTTATAACAATGCTACAAATTTTTTGGCAAGTGCTACAAATCTATTAACCACTTGCAGCACCAGTAGGCAACTTTGTGTGCGGCCCGCAAACACACATTCCAAACAAGCATAAGTTTCAAGAGTGGGGGATGGAGTAGAAGATGGAGACAAATTCATTAATATGATTTATTTTCGCGGAATGGATGTACAGGACTGAGCTGCGGTCATATTTTGTACCGCTATGCGGTACATCTAGTTATTGCTACTTTACAACCTAACAGACAGTATGTTTTTTCTATTTATTATATTGTCTTTTATTCTGTCTCCCAGCACAGTTGGAGATGTTACATTTTAGCAACCGTGCAACCATGCATGTGACGAATAAACCTGACTTGATTAAATTAAATTTAAATCTCTCACATTGGCCTGAGGAACACTGGATTTGCTCCCTGCTATCTCAATTATATGATCAAGCTGTACATCACCAACTGCCCTGTGATAATACGGCCCTTGCGGTTCATACCCACACACAGGATGAGCGGCTAGGACTCACAGAGGTGATGGGGTGAAGACACGGCAAGCAAGCAAACATGGATTTTGGTGGAGAGTGCAGATTTATTTACAGTGCAAAAATAGTGCAAACAAATAGCAAACAAAAAGACTTGACGACAAAACAAAATTCAACCTACAGGTTTCTAAATTCAATAGCGCTATAGCACAATTCACCGTATACAACCTCTCAGCAAGTTGGCACTCTTAAGACTCTCACACAGGACTTCCCTTCAAGATTTCTCTCCTTACCTGAAATGAGCCAGCCTCAAATAGGCCAGCCAATTACCCAATCAAGACCTTGGGTCTTGGGACCAACTTAGAGGGGTGACTGATGGTCTGTACCAATATCCCTATACTGTTAAAACATTTACTATTACAAAGACACATACATACTGTACACAATACATAAACACATACACAGCAATAAAACTGAAACTGAGTGTAGGTGGGTGTATGTTTGGTTGAATAGTCTTTTAACAGTGTAAAACAACATCGCTAGGGGAAAAGTTTCCTTTTCCACACGCCCTCTGTGGTCTTCTGATGAGCGTCTGCTGTGTCGACCAGCCATAAATGCTAGGTCAAATTCAAGACTCTTTTCCTCAGTGGTTCCTTGTTGATGGAGTTGCCCGGTGCTCTCCGTTCCTGTGATAGTTGTGGGTCTTTCATATCTGTTCAGCATTGTTTATTTTCATTAGGGTATTGATTGCATTTACATTATTGCTTATTATTGCAATTCTCCTTAATGTAGTCTTACTAACTAAATGTAGCCTACTCCAATTATTAGAGTACCTGTTTACATGGGTGGATTTTTCAATCGATCGGATAATCAGAACGGAGTACACCACCTCTCTCGAACCGATTGGAAATTTGGTCGGATCGGACTGAATCCGATTGTTTGAGATGTTTACAGTCATTTTTATTCCGAGTGAGCCATTACTCCATTTGTAATCAGATTAAAAGTGTCAATATAAATGGGGCTAGTGTGTTTTACCAGCTGCTTGTGTGGCAGTGTTGAACCAGTCCATATAAAGACATGTAATGCTTGACAAAACTGAGACTAATGTACAGAAGACTGGAGAACACTGAATGTGTGGTGATTTTTAATGAAATTTACACTCTCTACATCTTGACGCAGAGGAAACAAAAGGTGAAAAATATACAAATGAATACATATCACAGTGCAAATGTATGAAAATAATTTAACCCGCCCAAGAGAACACATACATTGCATGTCATTTCAGAGTTTTGAGACCACATAAGCTTAAGTGTCATGTCTGCATTCTTTAATCTTCATTGTAAAGCTGAGGTGGATAGCAATTATATCCAGTTGAACTAATATTTATGTTATGACCACACCATATAGATAGCAATGATATGTTTTGTTCTCTATCTTAAGACACGGGTCCAGGTATCTCTCTCAAGGGGATATTGTACAAAACATTATTCCCATGTTTAAACAGTGGTAGTCATATTGCCTAAACTAACATAACTGTTGCAATAAGGGAGTCAGAATTAAGACTCAGCAGATATAGTAAGTTTGAACAATGGTACATCAAATAACAAATGACTCCAGGGGAATGCAGCCCACAAACAAATGACCATGACAACTTTTCAAAACTTAAAGGTGCTCTAAGCAATGCCACGCGTTTTCTAGGCTAAAACATTTTATGTCACTTACTTTAAACATCACCTAACCAACCACTAGCTGTCTGTGTCCTGAATACACTGTAAAAAAACGTGATCTCTGTGGACAACCCAGGCTCCAAAAACGGCAACAAAAACAACCTGGGCAAACCTAGCCCATAAAAACATAACAAACTGTTCCAGCAAATCACAGACGACATGCGCGTTCAAGAGAGTTTCAATTGCACGGGAGCAGCATTGGAGGGAGGGGGAGGAAGTAGCGAGCTAGCTCTCTGTTTTGTTTGAAAGTCAACAGAAGTGACGTTACCCAGCATCGCTTAGAGCACCTTTAAGTTGAGCATTCCTCATAATATAAAAAACAACTTCTTCCTTAGCCAAATCTGTACTTGTCTCGAATGGTAGTTATCCCTGAAATGGTAATGTAGCACAAGAAAACAGTAGCTGTGGTACATCATAATATACTATTTGAGATGTGAGTCAGTTTATATCTCAACTGCCGAAACAGGTTCTATAAAAATACATTTCCAGAATCACATTACATACATAATAACAAGACATCAGAGGTGGAAAAGTCTGGCTTCAGAAATTCCTGTGTACAGTACTTGTCACAGGTGATCTCACAAATTAGTTGATCTATCTGGCTGAAGAGTTGTGCTAATTAGAATCGGCTGATTTAAGTGAATGGTTGGAGGAGATACTGGTAGGGCATTTACTTTCTGAAGCTGGACTTTTGTACCTCTGCAAGACACCCATGCCAGGCTCCAATGCAATTGTGATTGGTACTTGCATTTCTCATCTCATTTAAAATTGAATTGGTATTCACCTCAATTAATTCCAGTTAAATAACTACAATCCTATGCAGGACAGTGCAAACTACATTCAGGATTAAGCACACACTTACTGCCATGAGCCAGCTCTATGATCTGTCTCTATTCTCCATCAATCCTGGACACAACTAAAATGAAATGACTGAATAGTATTGCAGCAAAAGAGAAACATGTTAACTACTTAGAACTGTCACAATTTAACCGTTACAAAAAGGTAGTTACTCAATCATTCAGAAGAAACCTGCACATAGAGCCACCTGCATATGTTCTTACAGTTTTTAGATGTGGAATTATATATGTTAAAGCTAGAACACTGTCAGACTTGTGTGTGCATTTGTAATACACCTCTTGGTGTAACATTTTAACTGTAAGAACATTTGTGTCATTCCATAACCCTGTGGTCCATTGACAAACCATCCTTAGATTGTGACTGGCGACAACCCCTGCAGTCTCGAAATGCAGCTTCTATTCTTCCACACAATGTTGCCATGCCGAGCCGACTCTTGGCCTCTCCGTCACTGATCAGAAGGGGTTAATGCGTACGCCGGTCCCCAGTGGGGAGAAAGGGTTGACCTTGGCCCACATCAGTGCATCATTCAGAGATATGGCAGACTTCCCGTCCTCCAGGAAGAACACTGGGCCCTAGGTTGAAATAGATTGTACATGTTGTGACTAGAAGCCCAATTTACTACACAATAATTCATACCAGTGGCTTGTTTATGTGTGGAGGTTTGGTTTTATGACCCCACAAGAACAATGCATCATTCCAGATGGATGGACAGACAGACAGACATCTACAGTACTGTACATACATACATTCATACAAATGTAACAGGACAAGGTTCTAGCCGGGTAGTGCCATTGCGAGTGGTTCTTGGCATTCAGAGGCGAGCCAATCAGCGTATAGGAGTGGCTATATCAACTTCAACTTTTAATTTGAAAAGCCGACGTCATAGCTGCATAACGTTGTTCGCCCCCCTGACTCCTGCCATCACCGCGGGATCCCTTGTGCTGTTTTGTATGGCAAGCCATTTTAACATTTAACAGCTAGACTGGATATGTGTTGTAGATAGGCCTATCTGTATTTCAGTTTTGCCTAGTCAAAATTAACATTTCAGATATCAGCAACTACATTCTTCCTATCCATAATTGTAATTTCAGATATCCACAAAGACATTCTTCCTAAGACAAATGATGCCACGTTTGTCATTCATTTCTATTGGATTTATCATTACTGATATCTACAATTCAGTTGCAGATATCTATGTGAATTATGGATATCTGCAATTGAATTGTAGATATCTGTAATTCCAGTTAGAGATCTACAATTTGATTCTGACTAGTCAACTCCAGTTAAAGATATCTTTAATTCACCTCAATTCAAGATATCTACATGTTCCTTTTCAGATATCTTGAATTAAGTTTTGACTAGGCGAAATTATGTTGTAGATATCTGTAACTGGAATTATGACTAGTCAAAATGACGTTGTAGATATCTCAAACTGGAGTTAGAGATAGTCATAATTTAATTGCAGATATCTATTATCAAGTTATAGATATCTTGAATGAGTTTTGATTAGAGATATCTGAAATTGGAGATCTATAACTTTCATTCTACCTAGTCAAAATGCAATTATAGATATCTTGAATTACCGTTTTGACTAGGCGAAATTACATTAGAGATATCTGTAGCCTATTGCTATGCAAATTAGGCCTGCATCCCACTTTAGGCTGTTCAAATCATCAAATCACATAGCACCTGTTAACTGCTGTAATTAGCACTGATTAGCACCATGTCGGAGCAGCCAGAGGGCGAAGGAGTTTTTAATCGTCTTTTTAATGCTGCAGCCCGTGCAAGACAGGAGCTGGCAGCGAGAATTGATGATTCAATGTTGCTTTTTCGATTACAGCCAACACCATTGTTATGAATGGAGTTTCCTGTATGACACTGGTGCATTTATTAGGCCTACTCACATTTATGTACGAAACTGAGATCAAGCCAGTTGATAACGTGAGAGTCTAATAAACCACAAGGTTCAGAAGTTCCTGAGTTTTAGTTATTTTAGATGTTGACAAGACATTACAGCCATGACTGCTTCTTCTTCTTCCATTCATATAAATAAGGAAATAAGCCCACTTCTTCTTTGCACAATAATTTGCACTAGTCATAATGACGTTTGAGATATCTTCAACTTTCATTCTGTCTAGTCAAAACTGAATTGTCGTTTAAGATGTGTGACGAGTTGAATGTCGTTTTTCATGACGTGATGGCAGATATCTGTAATTGAGTTTTGACTAGTCAATTAGTCAAAATGTAATTGAGACTAGTCAGAAAGACGTTGTTGATATCTACATTAATTCCGGATAGTCAAAATTAACGTTTAAATGTTAAAATGGCTTGCCATAGTTTTGGCCTCCTGCCGCTATGCATGCATGCAGTGACATTCCTGGTAGGTTATTGTGACATTGCATTCGTAGTAACTTTTCCCGTATGATGTAGGCCTACCCCCAATTATCACCACTTTTGATCAGAAATTCTAAAACAACAATGTTTTTTAACACTTCAAAATAACATTTGCTAAATGAACCTTACATTTTTCAGTAGCCATAGGTGTGTAGATTTGAACAAAATCTGGTTTGGTTCTTAACGGGAGCATTTACTGCCTGAAATATCCATAGACAGTAAAAGAAATGGACGAACAGACTCCGTCGTTTTCAATGGGAGGGCACTGACGCAAATGTAAAGTTTTTTCAGTTGGCTTGCCATCGTACTGCGCAGACTTGCACTTAACTTCGTGACGTTAGGCATCGAACTGAATCTTGTAACTCGTATGATAGATGGTTCACATAGAAATTCTTCTCACACTTCCTTCACCTTCAAAGTCATCAAAGTTAAACATTTATTTATGTATTAATATCATCCTATCAAGTGATATCAAGTCGTGTTAATGTTGAAACTACCAGACATGATCATCTTCAAACACAATCATGGTAAAACAAAACAAAAAAGTTATAGCCTTCGTCTTTCCACTTTTCCGACCTACAGTCAATCCATCGAAAACCTCATCAAAAACGTTAAATGATTAACGTTAGCGCCGTTTTTTTATTAGGTTTACTTGCCTCTATGTAATGCTTTACCTTTAACAATACATGGTATTGTAGGCTACATAGCTTTGTTCATGAGTTTCCGTGCTGGCAGGACTTAGCTTCTTATCTAAACAATACGGTTATCTCCCTACTGTGCGACAGAAAGACTCAGGCATAATAGCGTCATATTACGTCAAACGTTAGCTTCCCTACAACCGGACTCGCTAACTATACTTCTTACGGGAACCTCAACGTTACATACGAGGTAGTTGAGTCTGTTTTGCCTTCTATTGTTTATGTAGATAATACAGAAGCTACAATGTCGGCACAGGATATATGTTATATGAAGTTATGGGAGTTCAAAAAATTCCTAAATGAATGGGCGTTCTATGGGGTTAGCAGAGAGTTGATAACCACTGCTCCCTGGATGCTTCTACTTCCGGGAATTCGCCCGCCCCCTTGGAAATTTCCGATTTTGTTTACCACGCTCGGAGTTATAGTGCTGGCCTGATGGGTCGCCTATTTACGCCGTTTCAACGGCACATGAACGGTTAGACCGAGAATTCTCGTCATGAAATTAAAATTCCACTGGAGCTCCAAGCGGTTGTGTACACGCAGCCTTAACACGCTGTTTACAGCTCTTCGAGTCACGGTAAAATTACATTTTTGGTACATAGCTAATTTAGATACACCTATGGCGTGGGTGGTTGCGTTTCTTTAGGAGTCCGCCATCTTGGTTTGTATAGAAATGGATATTAAGTGACACATACACGCAAAACGGCGGAAATACGGGACCGACGGTAATAGGAGGAGTTCCGATAGTAAAGTTAACTCAAACTTTGGGGTTTTAGCATTGTTGTCGGTCGCAGAACATGGGCCTCATAACCAACATCATCTGATTGTTATGTAATTTTAACTGTCTTCAAAATTATATGTAGCTTGCATGGTTTTAATTGTAGCCTATATTTTTCGTGTAGCAGATCTTGCCGGTAACAAGGGAGAGGCAACATCAAGGCTACTACTTTGGACCAAGTTGCGAACGCTGCTGTTTTGTCTGCACTAAAAAGTTGTGTTCGTCGATCTTACTTGTTAATTATTTTTGTTTAGTGTATGTTTGCATGTGCGTTAATGCGCACACGGGAGATGAACTGTACACCGGACGTTGTTCTCGCCCAGTTTTATTCTGTCTGTTAAACTTGTGGTTGTGAACTGAATGTGTGTGTTTCCGATTGTGAATGGACAGTAACCAGAGGATAGCTAGTAGCCTGCGTCATGCCAACGTGCGAGAAGAGCATTAGGCCTTGCTGTATAAGATAAGTTGTCCCTTGCCCACTAGTAGGCTATTTGTGAGTGCATACTGGGTATTGTGTGTATTCGGATTAGTGGCTCCTTCATTCTGGTCTGTGTGTGTGTGACTGCGTGTGTGTAGCCTATACATGTGTGTCCAGGCCTTGTAGGCCATGTAGGGGCAGCTGTGGCCTACTGGTTAGCACTTCGGACCTGTAACCGGAGGGTGCCCTTGAGCAAGGCACCTAACCCCTCACTGCTCCCCGAGCGCCGCTGTTGATGCAGGCAGCTCACTGCGCCGGGATTAGTGTGTGCTTCACCTCACTGTGTGTACACTGTGTGCTGTGTGTGTTTCACTAATTCATGGATTGGGATAAATGCAGAGACCAAATTTCCCTCACGGGATCAAAAGAGTATATATACTTATACTTATACTTATATACGTATGTCGGTGACTAGTGGCAGAGGTTCTGACTGTCTGGAGAGAACCAACTCCCTGTATGTTTTTAATGAATGTAAATAAAGACAGTTTATTTTTGAAACCACGCCTCTGGTTTTCTGTGACCACGAACCTGTGTTGCCTGGTTGGGCTTCACGTAACATATAGTCCAATTCATTGAATATTTTGAGGGGCAGGGCCTCAGATGGCCTAGTTTAGGGGTTCCCAAACTTTTCCACGACAAGGCCCCCCAAATACCACTAGGTTCTGGCCAAGGACCCCCTTGATGCTTTATTAATTAAACCCATCGACAATACTACGGCAAATGTAAAAATACTTTGAAAACCACTGGCCTAGTTGACATGGTGCAATATAGAGCAACCTCCCACTTGCCACACATCCATGCATACATACATACTTACATTACATACATACAGTACATATACATACACACGTAACGGTAGCCATCTGAAAACATAGCTGTGCAGTATGTACGTTGTGTAAACCTCCCTCTCGACGCCTTAATAGTTGTGCCGGGGCTTTTAGCTCGATTGCTAGCATGACTCCCGATCCGAATTAATGCCTAATGCTGTTTGCGGGTTCGAGTCCGGGCGAGTGCAGGGCTGACCCGCGCGGTTCAACACAATGCACGGTGCCGTAACCCGGATCGGGACTGAGGTTTAGGGGGGTGAGTGTAACAGTAGCCAGCTGCTAGCTGTGCAGTATGTACGTTGTGTAAACCTGATGCCTTCAGAGTCATGCCAGTGAGCGAGTTAGCAGCCTGGGCTTTAAGCTCAATTGCTTGCGTGCTCGACTCCCGATCTGAAGTGCTGCTGTTTACGCAGGTTTAAGTCCGGGCGAGTCCGCGAAGTTCAACACAACGGAGGTTACACATGTACATGCAGAGGGTTTATTAAAATCATGGACACTACTGGATCAACTGTTACAAAGGCTTCCAGAGTATTTGGCCCAGACCACTTTTATGTTTTCCTAAAATGAGTCTTCGCTTTGTCAAAGCTAAAGTAGAAAGTGAATGGCTGTGTTTCAATTCGCATACTTCTGTACTTACAACTTGTGCACTCATATTAGGTATTGTAAGTACAGAAGTATGCCATTTGGAACATAGCCAATGACTCCACATTGCACATGCTGCTTTTGGAGTGTAAGGCTGTAATCATCTGACTGAGAAAAATGACTGAGAAACTTGATGTAAATTAACACCATAATGGCGTTATATTTGTGTCATCAAGATATCATGTCTAGAAAGAGGTACATTTTAAATTTGTCCGTTCAAACATGCCTAATTATGTGCCCGCAGGTAGCCTGCTTAACCATTTTGTGGAATGATGCATCATCATATGAAATTCGCAACAATGTGACTTAAAAACAGTCTCTTGTAGCCTATAAGTGACATATTATGCTCTGTCTGCCACGCTGTAGCTGATAAAAATGACACAAGCCTAAAGCCTTGAGTTAAGACTATACTGTATGTTTAGCCTATTAAACACGGTAACTTGATGATAGAGAAGACAAACCATTTTGTGGAATGATGCATCGTATGAAATTCGCAATGATGTGACTCAAAGACAGTCTCTGGTCACCTATAAATGACATGCCAATCATTGTCTGTAGCTGCTTTGCATGTAGAAACATCCTTCAATTTGGGACCATTGTCGTTGCAGTCGGAATTGTTGTTTGTTTATTCAAAGTTTAAGGACTGTCCAAGTAGCCTGGGCTATTCGAAGTGTCAGTTTACTGTATTGCACATCATTTTTACATTGTTTTGAACGTCATTCTCAATCTGATGAATGGTTTAACAGATATGTGAATAACACACACACACAGACAGGGGAGTGGCTACAGTAGAGCGGCAAAAGCTAATGTGTGTTTCTTTTATCGATATATTTAACAATATCCAATGCATATCTTATCCAAACAATGTTGAACTTGGCACTGCACTTACTTGTGCCCTTAGCAAGACACCTGCCAAGTTCGAAATCAATCGGATGAATGGTTCAACGATATGTGACACACACACAAACAGACAGACTTTCCTGTCATTTATAGATAGATAGCCCAATTGACAGCACTGTCATCCATTCCCAGTAGGGAATCTGTTGTCATTAAGATTGTATATAAGTATGTTCTTACTTATTCTCGTGTCATCTTAAAACAACAACAACACATTGCATTTATATAGTGCTTTTCAAGGCACACTTAGTCAGTTATCTAGTCCATTCTAGTAATTTTACATAGTATCACCACTTTATTGTGTTACGTAATAGATGAATATTTCACAAGAAATATAAAAAGTTTGGACTGACCTGTATCCTGACTCCAGTGAAGCAGGATATCTGGACTTCCGAGTGGCTGGGCAGGTTGGATCCGGTCACGTAGTCTGGGCCCTGCAGACCCATGTGAGGCTGCTCCGTGATCCTGCTGAGCAGCTGGGCGTACGCCTCTCTCTGAGCCTCAGATGGAGGACTGTACGATGGCTCCACCGAGCCCCTGGGGGTGGCGTGGGGTGTGGGAGAGCAAGTAGATGAGGAGAACATGAGTGTGTTAGTTACATACACAAAAACAACAAAAACAAAACAGTGGCACAGAGTATGATAAATCATCTTAAACACTCACTTAAGAAATGTATACAATGATATCTAGTGAAGATTATGCACCACTTATTTAAGGACTGTTTCAATGGACCACCAAACATTGAGTTCTCCTCTGGACATAGCATGATCAGATTTGGTGTCCTGCTGCATTTACAGTAGCTAGTAAAATGTTTTTGTATGTATGTGTAGGACAATAACTCCTGTCCATGTTGGTGCACAAATGATAAGAAACATGTTATTTATAGGCAGTCCTAGCCCCCGCCTTACGTCATCCTGGACAGAGGGTTCACTGGGGTTGTGGAAGGTTCTTTGAGTTAAAGTGTTGTGGCAACAGGTGGGTGTTGGATGAACGTGATATATGTACAGTTTTGGCAGTAATTAATCACAATGCTAAGAGAAATTACTCTGCAGTGTTTCTCAAACATGTTTTCTGATTCTACTTCTCTGTCTCTCATTTTTAGAATGAAAGACTCATACTCATATAGCTCATGCTGGGCTATGTGCTCATGCTGGTCTCTGTGTAAATCAAGCTGAAACTGCTGTAAGCGACATTTGGCAGTTCTTGCTTTCCCTTCCATTTTTTGTGTGTGTCTGTGTGTGTGTGTGTGTTAATTTGTGTGTGTTCTATACCCACTTGACTACACTTTGCATGCAGGCCCTCCAAGCCTCTAGCTCCACTGAGAGCTGTTCGATCTGTAAGGGAACAGCCACTTCTCTCCTCTTCAACAACTGACTGAGAGAGAGAGAGAGAGAGAGAGAGAATGGAGGGGGGTTAGCAAGGGCGATAAAAAAATGAAAACAAAAAAACATATACTCGCTGTTCTCAAAAAAATGAGCAGTAGCAAGGAGAGAGTATTTGTACAGAGTATATTATCATTATTACGGTAGTTAGGACCATTACTCCTGACCGTCTTACCTAGTATACTCATAAAGTGCAGGGACAATACTGATATATTGTCTTGAGATGGCCAGTAGTGCACCAATGTAGCCACAGAGAATGAGCAGCTCATTGCGATGTCTGCAAACACAAACAACATTTAATTTGTTTATTGATTACCCTGTGTCTGCTGTCTTTAACAGAGCTGAGCATTTAGCCATACACCAGACTAGTACTGTTTGTGAAGAAATGACCTCAGGTCAGTCTACTTAGTAACACTGTTGCATTAACAAAGAGTCAGTTAAACTATAACAAATGTTAGTCTTTTTAAAAACAAATATACATTTTAGCAAAGCCCAGAGAGATGACCATGCAGAAACCTTTGCTAACTCCCAGTTCTTTTGTTTGCATGGAAAAAGGTTCTTTCACTTGTGTTTTGTTCTTGCACTTACTCACTACACTTGGACAGGACAAGTTGATCTGTCCGGATGTATCCCAGTAGATCAAGAACAGGATAGATGGAGTCCACTGTCCATTCCGAACCAGTCAACTGTTCTGTGGGTGAAAAAAACGATTATGGGATTTAGAGTCTTCCCCAATCTAGCACAATTTATAGATAGGTTATAGTTCGGTTATAGTTAAGGTTTATAGGATTTACAGTTAACTGTGTGGGTTATTGTTCTTGTGTATGTACAAATGCACATTTGACACATTGGCAATCTTCCACACTTGGAAAAAAGACCTACAGTACCTTTCACAAAAGTCATTCCTATGGGTAAGGCCTTGTCTGGCTCTGGGCTCAGCAAATGATATTTGACAGCATTGAAGATGTCCCCTTCACCCTCAGCAGATTCTGCCAAGTCCTTACATTCCTCTAGACTGGGAAGACCACACTAGACACAATTTAAAATGCCATTAATACCTCCAAATTTGCATTTGATCATCTCTTCATTAAACCCTAAATACAACATGACAATAAGTAATAAAAAATAATCATCAATATTTGATGCAAGTTTTTTTTTTCTTTCCCCGACTCACTCTCTCGTGCAACTCATCTATCTCAGCAGTACTGCCTGGGTAGAAGGCACACAGTTTGGCGAGCAGGATCTCATTGTCTGGAATCATCTGGAGGAGCTGGCACGCCAAGTCCCTTGGTGGAAAAAAGGGGATGAGCTTGCTTCACTGACAGTGTGCATTTCAGGACACACTCACACCCACGCGTACACAGAAAACCACAGCACATGCTCATGCAGAAAGGGTTGACACAGCTATGGGGACTGGAGGTTTTAGTAAACTATAAACTATACTATACAGTATGTTATATGTTATATATCATCAGTAAATGTATTTAGAGAGTCAATAAATAATAATAAAAATACATATGAGAAGTGCATGGTGTTTGAGTAAATCACAACTACCTGTTAGCCACAGATGGAAAGCTATGAAGAGATGGAAATGGACAGTGAGCTCAAACATGTACGGAAGGATGAGGAGGGGGATCAAAATAAACATGCCCATATAATGAACAACATTCTCTTTTACAATTAGCCTAACTTGTTGCTGCAATGTCCAAATGACAGTTGACAAATGACAGACATGAACATTTCTGATCATAAAAACAATACATTATTAAAGAAAAATGTGCAGTGGATAGTAGTACACAGACAAATGACCAGAGAATGAGCCAACACCAAGTAAGATTATTACTGTGTTCAAAATGCTTCTTCGAGCACAATGTCACTAATGCAATACACCAAATGAACACAGGGGGCTACTAAAAGCCGTGGTCTACAGTAGTCTAACATTTGTTTGGCTTTTACTCAAAACAAGTCTGCTGTATTTTATGACGTTGTTTTGCCACATAAATAATAAAAATAATACAGTATATTACAACTAAAAGCAAATACCTTGAAATTAATGAAATAAATATTCTTATTTTGGGCTTGAAAGTTTCTGTTATCAACAGTTTTTAATCCCTTGACAAACAGTGCAATGCATTTGATTTGAATAAAATTAATGAAAGTTACTGTAAGTTACATTGTGTGATCTGAATTTTTGTAAGTTTTAAGAATGTGCACATTTCTTGTGATATTGAGAATCAATTAATGAACTGATGAATGAATAATGTGGCTGAATAAGATCTACTCTGTCCAAGCCACAGAGCACATGTCTAAGCCATCCATTAGGCTGTTAACACATGTCGTGCGAGTGTGTGAGCGTGCAGAATGTGTGTGTGAGCGTGCAGAACAAGTGTGTGAGCATGCAGTGAGTGTGTTAGCATACAGAGTGAGTGTGTAGAGTGAGTGTGTGAGTGTATGAGCAGGTCTTACCAGGTCGCTGTGGTCATGTACTTCCTGGCCAAGAGTTCCAGTACGTAATGTGTGGCCGGAGCCGCCAGCTCCCCCAGCACCTTGCCCGCATACACCGCCAGCTCCAGCTCATTACCGCGGATAAGGGTGGCCATCGCCAACTGGGGATGAGAAAATACCCATCACACCTGCTTGGTGGAAACCTTTGCAGTTTTTAGTCTGTTCAACCCATTATAAGCACTTCTTTAGTATTTATATTTAGTATTTCTTTATATCATTTATAATATTTCTTCTATAGTATTTGCTGTCTATAGGATCCACAGGGTGTCCACTTCACTCTACCTCTGTGCTGTCCACTGCCAGATGACAGCAGGCCGCCAAGACTGCACGTCCATCCTGGAAATACCACTCTGCCAACTCTTTACACACACTATGCAGGAGCCTAGTGTGTGTGTGTGTGTGTGTGTGTGTGAGAGAGAGAGAGAGAGAGAGAGAGAGAGAGAGGACATGAAAGGGAAGGAAACAAAGGGAAAAAGATATGGTAAGGATACACATAATTGCTGCATGGGGTGATTAAGTGCAATCAGTCTCAGAAGCACTATGTACAAACCCATTATACGCTTCCATGTCATCATTGTCTGTGCTCGCGTTGTTGTTTGCTGAAGAGGTCTGAGGCACATGGATATTTCCCTCACAAGCACCCTGTTGAGTTATACAGCAGGCAAACCTCTGAATACATTATGCAAACCGAAGTCGGCCGTATTCAAACAATCTGTTCCCTGCTTCGATCCCCAGTACCTGTGCTACGAGTAAGGCTTCCTTTAGCTGGCCTCGGCACATGAAGAAATTCACCAGCTTCTTCACATCGCCCGTGGCAACACAGTAGGGGATGACATCATCATTACCTTCTTGCATCAGTTGGTCTGCTCTCCTACAGCACATTGAGTACAAGAGTTCATTTCACGACAACGCACACAGAATGGTTGCGTAGGCTAGAGCTTTATCTTGGAAACGTCTGCCTGTAATCTAAGTGCAGTAGCAGCACAGTGGTGTGACATTTGATGATGGAGCACTGCATACCTTTGCATGAGTTTCTTCCAGTACTTCAGGGACACCCCAGGGGCTACTGATAGTGCCTTGTCCCACTGAGCCATGGAGTGAACAAGGGAAGAATGGAATTTAGTCACAGAAGTGCATGTATGTGCGCACTAAAGTATTTGCTTTTTTACATAAGAACAGCGGCAAATAAATCCCACTGCACTCAATAGTCTATTAATATGACAAGACTAGAATATATCATCACTAGGCCCAGGAAACCGTGTTGGAACAGAGTAGGGTATTGCAGGCACGGTAAGATAAGCGGCCTCATCTTAGATCTTGTTGAAATTGTTGTACAAAAAGTCTAACATATGCATATGCAGGTGCATCTCAAAAAATTTGAATGTCATGGAAAAGTTCATCTTTCATATAATCTAGATTCATTACACATACAGTGAAGCCTTTTTCGATCTAATCTTGATGATTACAGTTTACAGCTCATGGAAAAATCCAGGCGCTGAGATGAGCCCTAATCAGCTAATTAAGTCAAAATACCAGCATCGGTTTCCTGAGGAAAATCTCTCAGTCTGGGCTCAGTCAGACCTTTCCATGATATTCTACTTTTTTGAGATACACCTGCGCAGTGTATATTGTGCAGTTTGTAGAGGACGCTAGTTGGTGTGGTGTGCTGCCGCACCTCTCCCAGTTCCACCATGAGTTCACAGTATCTCTGGATCTGGCCCAGCCTCAGGTGGATCTCTGCAGCTCCCTTCAGCCTCTCCTCTTTGCTGGGGGCCCCAATGCCCCCTCCAAACTTACTCATCTTCACAATTGTCAGCTCTTGGGCCTCAGACTGGGGGGAAAAACACAGGGGGAAAAAAAGCAACAAAGTGGACATGATGTACTAATGATGTAGAAATAGTTTATGTTTAGTTATGCAGGACTTATTTCAAGAAGACAGTGTTTTATTCTAAATAAAATACAAGAGATACATTTACTTTGGATTTAATCCAAAATGGATGTCACAGAGGTAAGTTTTAAATGAGAGTGAGAGGCAGTATGGCTTCACTGATCATTCGAGTAAACAGTTGTGGAACTCACGGTTTTGAAGCGAATCAGGTGCTTCATGTGCATGAGGTCCTGGCCGTAGCTTTGGGGCAGTAAGCTATCGTCCTGCCCGTTTATTACCGCCACAAGGTTCCACAGGTTATGGCTGCCGCCTGGAGGCTTTACAGACACATACACAAGTTTCATTAGTATACTACACTAATATACTAATATACAGGATAGTAACATATACCGTAAAACTCCAAATAATAGCCCAGGCTTTTATTTTCCCAAATCGCCAAACTGCACCGGCTAGTAGGCTATTAGAGACAGGCCTTTAATTCCCTTTACACAAAACGTTTCCTCTGCAAAGATGGAAAATATTATCGAATTAATTATTTCAAACACACTGAATGTCTACCTATGACTAGGCTATCTGATGACAATTACATCATCATTCATTTAGTGTTGAGATGTTGTTCATTGAGTGAGATACAGTAAGATCCAAATAGCAGGGATAGCCAGAACAGATGAAACACGTTTTAATTAGGCTACGTAATTTACAAAGAGATCGTATCACACTGAAAGGTCATATTTTGTCACTAGCAAATAGCCTATATCGGTCCTTTGTCAAATAGCCTACAGTTGCATTATCAGCCCTGACCAAAACCGTTCAGGAATTATTTATGCAAAAGTGGAACGTGATTAATGTTTAATTCTCCCTCCTTTTAGGGACGAATGAAACAGCATGAGAGAGCATGAACCATATTGTTTCTCCCGTTTTGTATTTGCCAAATTTGACAACAGTCTACATTCAAATCATACTTCCAGGCGCGCGGGAACATATTTTTGATCAGGGGTGCTGAATAACAAAATAATGTCCGACGATTTCTCCCCCAGCATATGATTCGAATATAGACAGTTAAATACGCCATTTCACCGCCGTGTATGAGTAGGTCTAAGAGTGAGAAGTTTTATAATGCCCTGGGCAGCCACATTCCACCTAAACTATGCGCAGCACTTGCCACTCCGACTCATCAATAAAAACAGTGCGTGCACACACCAGTCCCATAGAAGCGCACTTGACTTTACATCATTAACCTATTTCAGTATATAGTCAGAGAATGTCCGTAGACGGGCTCTGATATAGCCTAGTCTAAGGTAAATTCCTTTTCTGACTTCTTTCTCTGTATCGCCATGGCATTTAGAATAAAGAATAACGTTCGCGAACCGTTCTGGTTTTGTTGCCAGCATAAAAACACGCGTACCATCGGCCTATCCGCAAATTTTAAACACAAGGGATGAATTGAACGATGACAAAGTCGGACATATAGGCATAGTTCATATTGAAAAAAAAAGCTAAACAATTTGGAACTCTAGCTTTTCACCTCAGTCTTTTAATGCCGTAATCACGTGCGGAGTCTGCGCCATAATTAAGCCCAAATCACACCCAAGATTCGCGACGAGATGAGCAGCAACTTGATGCAACATTCTAAAACCTTGCAACTGTGACCAGACAAGGTGAATGCTTTGCGACGGCTTGCAACGACGTGCAACATCTAATTCACAATGCTGTAACCTCCTTTCTGTAACGGTTTTGTGTCATTGCGAATCTTTAAACAGACGATCTGACGGGTTTTAGAAGATTAAATACAACCCGAAACTAAAAACAGACCATGCAGGCCTCTTAGTCAGGTAGAACCCCAGGATAGGTGTGACATAAGGTACTAATGCAAAATTTTGCATAAATTGATAGTTTAGGGGGTGTAGACTTGAGCATTTTTTTTATGACCACGCCCCCTTTTTTGACCATAAAAAATAACTAGATGCACATTACTGTATAAACCCATCATGTATGGTATCAAATGAAAGCTCTTCTCAAACAGATATCAATTATGTCAATAAAACAAGCTAAAAATTATTTCAAGTCCCTCCAGAGAACATAATAACTCTAAAGCCTGGTAAGGTCACACCGCTGAAATGGTAGGCTGAGCAACAAATTGTATCAACCTTCAACAATTAGTCAAATAGACAAAGTTATAAGGAACAAAGTAGAATTTTCTCACAGATTCTGAAAGCAACTATATACAGAACATGTTGCCAGGCTGGCCTTGTACACATCACAAACATCAAATGTCTCCAAAAAACATTCATTCAATCAGACATTTCTCCCTCGCTGTCATCAGTATCCTCCACTGAAAGTGTAGCCATCTTCAAATTTTTATTTGCACACTGTTCACCACCTTTGCCATGGCAGTAGGTGGTGCATGGTAGTCCATCTGACTGACAGCAGCAAGAGGCCCTGGAGCATGCTGGCACTGCCTTGCATCCATAAGCAACAAGCTGTAGAACTGTTTTGGGTGCAATGTCAGTGTTGCCATGAACAGGCACAGGAGGTGGTTTTTTTTTGTCAGCTGCTCTCCACAGAAAGACTTTTGATGTGTTCCACTGCATATTCTCTTGTTGGAAGAAGACTCTTTATTTTAGGATGGTCTCTTTTCTTGGTGAATAGCATTTATCTCAAGTTACTGAGGCTTTCAAAAGTCTTTCCATAGTAGAGGCAAGAAAGGAAATCCATTCCTGCCTTCAAGCTTCTACAGTACATCTGTAAAATTCTTCCAATCAAGATTCCTCTTGCGCATCAAATTGATTGCTGAGTTTTTTCCTTTGCCATATGGATATGACGCACTGTCACAACCAAACAATACATGAACAGCCAACAAATCATAACATTTGTCTCCTAATTTGTCAGCCATAACATTAATGTCAATTACTCTGGGCTTGTGACTGAAGGGTGGCCAGTTTGATCCCCGACTGGTAGGAAAAATGAAGGTAGGGGGAGTGACTTAACAGCGCTCTCCCACATCCATATCCATGGATGAGGTGCCCTTGAGCGCCAGATCAAGGGCTGCCCACTGCTCCGGGTGTGTATGTGTACTCCTAGTATGCTCACTGCTCTAGGGTGTGTGTGTTTGAATGGGTGTTCACTGTTTGTGTGGGTATGTTGTACACTCCCCCACTCCCCCCTTGTACACTACCCCCGAATGGGTAAAATGCAGAGCCCAAATTCCTTGTATCCGTGTCCCACATTAATTGGATTAGGGTTAAGGTTAGGCCTGAGGTGTGGGTTAGGGTAAGGGGACATAGGGCTGTGGGAACATAGGCATGCTCCCGTACTGGTATATGTAAGTATACTTGGGTAGCCGTGGCCTACTGGTTAGGGCTTCCGGCTTGAAACCAAAGGGTTGTCAGTTCGATTCCTGACCAGTAGGATGTGGTTGAAGAGCACTGCTCTCTCATGCCCACAACCATGGTTGAAGTGCCCTTGAGCAAGGCACCTGACCCCTCACTGCTCCCCGAGGGCCACTGTAGCAAGTGAACACTAGTTTGTGCTTCACCTCATGTGTGCTCATTGTGTGCTTCACCTCACTGTGTGTTCACTAATTCATGGATGGGATAAATGCAGAGACCAAATTCCTTGTATATGCAAGTATACTTGGGCTATAAAACTGATTTACATAAATTATATTTGTTGTTGTAATTCCAAATGATACATCTCATTCCTTGCTGGAATATATGGAATACTGGAAGAAATCATTTTCTTGATTCTGTCCTCTCCTCCTGTAATCAACTTTGCAGTTTACTCTGTAATTAAGGGGGCAAATTCAAGGACTGTTATAGTTATGTAATGTGCTGATTAACTGGCAAGTACCTCATAACTCAGACTAGTTTGTATCAATCCTGGACTGTGGTGTCTGTTTTTAAAGAATTAAAAAATGTTAGTCTTTAATTCTGGGGGGAAATCCAAGGACAGTTATAATTATTGTGCTTACTACCTGGGAAGTATCTCACAACATTGCTGTCTGAAATTCAGCGACTGATTCAAGGGAAATTAAAGCTAAGGTGCTAACTAACCCGCAAGTTGGTGAACTAGGGTACATCAGACTTGCTATAATATTCATATATAATATATATATATATACATATAAAATGAATTACTATTGAATGATTGTATTCCTGTATGTATTAAGCTACATGGCAGTTCAATAATTTATTTAATTTAATACCAAACATGACACGATTTAGAGGTATAAGCTATTATGCCGCAAAAAGGAACCTAATTTGACCTAATTGAACCTAATTTTATGGTCTAAGCTGATTTCTGTATGAAAAGAGCTTTAATTTGATACCATACATGATGGGTTTATATGTTAATGTCTATTTAGATTATTTTATATGATTAAAAAAGGGGTGTGGCAGCCATTTTAAAGAAAATGCTCAAGGGTGCCGGAGCGGCACCTGTCAGATTCTGAAAGGACACCCCCTTACCTATCAATTTATGCAAAAAAATTGCATTAGTACCTTATGTCACACTTAAGCCCAAATTCCACAAAGTTCTACCGGACTATCTACTGGAGACCTGCCTTTAACCCAAACCTGTAGCCACGCCAGGCGTTTAAAAGAGACAGGCGTCTCTTAGGGACTCGGCGATTATTTGAAGTTTTACGGTACACCATAAACAATGAAATGGGCATTAGAATATTGGTCTTTAGGAATTATTATTAGTATTATATATGTTCACAATATAACTTTAACAATAATTATAGGTACAAAATACAATTTACTTATACTTACTTATTTATATATATATAAATATATTTTTAAGAGTCAAACAATTTCAGACAAATCAAGTATACATCAAGATTCACTTACAGAAAAACACTCAGAGAACCACCTCAGTTTCTTTGTGCTCAGGTCACCAGTGAGTTTGTCCAGTTCCTGCTTGATGTCCCTGGACACTTTCCCACACAGGAGCGGAGCAGCTCCAGGCACCATGGCACGATCTGTTCAATCATGAGCACAGCACAGAATAAACAAGGCCTCCAACTCCCATGATGCCTCATCACACTTATGCTTTAATATTCTGGCACATGACAAATCAGCTATGCATCTTTCAAGACAGCAATTCACAGTAACATCCATAATCAGAACATAGCATGCATGTTAACCTGTGTTCCCAATGATGTCATCCCAGCTGTGGTCAGTAAGAATGTTTACCAGGAGAGGAGCAATGAGAGGCGTGAGAGACCACAGTCTGACTGTGGAATCTCGCGAGCACGAGGCCATGGTGAAGGGCCGGCTTGGGTGACAGGTAAGGCCTGGAGATTGGAAATAAAAAGAGACCATTAGACTGGCCGCTTATATAACAGAGCCTCAGAGCATGGAGTAATTTAAACACAGTAATAGAGTCACACGAGAGGAAGCTTGAAAAAGTGTTCTTTGCTATCACACAATTGAAACTGGCTAGGCTTGTATGCCTTAGATAAAGATACATGCATCCATTTCTCTTTGTTGAAGCAGGATCCATAAAATGTCTGGTCACAAGGAAATTATATAATGCTAATATCTTAACAGCATCCATGTTTTCTGATATATCTGAACAAATTGGTCGTCATTATAACCCACCAACCGCCCCCAAAATAGCATTTGACTTCTCTTAAGGCTTATGAATGGGACTTATAGGTATAGCACCATAGACGTCTGCCCCGTAATGCTACACCTATAAGGCTTATGAATGGGACTTATAGATGTAGCACCATAGACGTCTGCCCCGTGGTCGTAGACGGTGTCAAGGCAGGTGCCATCCCGGGTGTCCCACACGCGGATGGAGTAGTCCCAGCTGCCGGAGGTGAGCAGATACGGCACCTCTGTGTTCCACATGAGGCCGCGCACAGGCGCCGTGTGGCCACTCAGCACATTGATGCAGGCGTCCTGCGTGTAGTCCCAAATACGGACCGACCTGCATGGAGGAGACCACACAGAGAAAAGAATATAGAGGCTGCTAGCTTCACTTCACTTTGTACTTGCACACATTAACAGCAACACAATTTGGGGTGGCACAAGTGGCTGCAGCATCCCTACCACACTCAGCTCCACTCACTTTCTGTCACTTTTCACTGTCCTATCTTAATATGGGCAAAAAGACCCTTACAATAACGGCTTCAAATCAGGATTAGACGCACAGGGTACAAACTTAGCACTAAATGGCGTTGAAAAATATATAGATACTAATTATTCCATTGTGTTGCTTTAAAGACATCAGCATGAATTTCTGCTGTAAGTGCATGTTGTGTGTGATGTCTGTATGCTACTGAGACCTTTGAATTTCCCTTGGGGATCAATAAAGTATCTATCTATCTATCTATCTCTATCTATGAATTAGATAAAATATAGTACAGAATGCCAAGAACACCTCAGACTGGTTTGATTCATAGAATCGGCATGACCATTTACAGTATGCCTATGAAGAAACGTCCCGCTGCCCACAGAGAGCTAGCGTGAGACTGTCGTGACTGTGTGAGCGGGGCTCTAGTAAATGATTTATTACCCGTCATCGGAGCCGCTGCAGAGGATGCCCTCCCTCAGTGGGGACCAGCGCACGTGGAACACCTTGGCCGTGTGCCCTGTGAACACCTTGAGAGGCTGGTCGGAGCTGGTGGCCAGATAATAGACGCGCACGTTCTTATCTTCACAGCCTGTGGCTATCATATCTCTGAGATGCCGTGACAGTGGACAGAGGCAGGGGCAGGGAGAGAGAGAGAGAGAGAGAAAGACAAAGAGAGATAGAGAGAAGACAACAACAGGGAGAGGAAGAGAAACATGAGATCCAAGCACAGCCAATGACTGGTTCAGAGAAAGTCAACAAGAACAAAGAGGCTTTTGACAGAAGATCCTCTTGTTTTCAAAACATGAAATATTCAAACATAGCCTCCAGGTTAACGCTGGAGTACACACTATTGGATATTTTGGCTGCCAGCCCCCTTTGCAAATCTAAGCATTAGAGTAGGACTTGATATAGGGCATTGTGTAAGACAAAAGGAGTAGAAATGAGAACTTACTTATTATTCTGACTCCAGTCACAGCCAAACACAGCAGCAGGATGCTTATATTTGTGCAAGAGTTTTCCATCAATGGTGCGTATTATACTAGGACAGACATGAGGCACAGACTTGTTAAACAAGGAAACCAGAAATTATTTGATTACGAAATAGTTGTAGCAAACACATACTTACCAAAACCCATCCCCACTACAAGTAGCTATTCTTTTTGAGTCCTTGTGGCTCCAAGCAATACAAAATATGCCATTCTTCCCATGCTGTAAAACAGGCATATAAACCCAATCAAATACTCAAATGAAGTATGTACGGTATATATGTATGTATGCTGTACTGTATATGCATTCTCTTGAGATCTTTCTAGTATTTCTACCATTCCCAGGATGCAAAAGCCTTATCACAAAGCACTCTCATCCGTACTCAGAATACAACTGAATAGAAGTCTAGTATAAGTATATATACTCTTTTGATCCCGTGAGGGAAATTTGGTCTCTGCATTTATCCCAATCAGTGAATTAGTGAAACACACTCAGCACGCAGTGGTGACAAGCACACACTAATCCCGATGCAGTGAGCTGCCTGCTACAGCGGCGCTCGGGGAGCAGTGAGGGGTAAGGTGCCTTGCTCAAGGGCAACTCAACTCACCTCGTTAAATCTTGTAATCATTTTCCCTTTTTTTACATCCCAGATGAAGGCTCCATTTCTGGAAGTTGCTCCAGCAATACAATTAAGATCCCCTTCACACAAATGGTAGAAAAAAAAACATAAAATTTTTGGTACAGTCCCTTTCAAAATTATGGCTATACTGTAGAATGAATGGTTTATTACAAATTCGTCAATTTTACCCCCCAAAGCTTTACCAGGTGCCCAGGACAGGGAGTAGACCACACCCTCGTTGCCTGGAGACGTGTAAACAGCGGTGAGTGTGTTGATGTCCCACACTTTGATCGTTCCGTCGAATGAAGCAGTCGCTAGAAGGTTTGGGTCGTCTGGCTTGAACTTGCAGTCAAATATGGTTTCCACATGGCCCTGGCAAATAAGGCAGTATGACTCAGCAAAATTCACTCAGTGGCAGCTTTAAAAATGACATATAGACATGGCACATGCAGGTAGTATAAAATGTAACATAAAATATATAAATGCAATTTAGAATTACACATAGATTTACATTTGTACATTTCCCTTGTTGTGACCTGCATGCTTTTAAGCCTGTCCTGTAGTCAGGACAGTCCTACAAACATGTTACTGATGGCATACCAGATCCCTCAAGAAATCCCACTTCTTGGACCCCATGTCATAAAGCCCCACGCCTCCATCCATGAAGCAGCACACCGCGTGGCCGGGGGGCAGGGAGAAGGCTTGGTTCTGGGAAAGGGTCGGGGGCGGCACTGCCTCGCTGGTGGACGATGTGTAGTGGTTCTTTGTTGGAGATATTGTGTTGAAGGCTAGAAGTAGGAAAATATACAGAGAGAGAGAGAGAGAGAGAGAGACAGAGGGATTTTCATTTACGGTAACTTCAGGTGTAGCTTGCAGTCTGAATTCATGTTTTTCTATTAATACGCGTTCATTAGCATGTCGGACACACTTACATTTCTTAGCTGGTGGGGAGTGGAGCACATGCAGTGCGTGGAATCCAGTCTTCTTTAATTTGAAATTATCTAGAGGTGTTGACCGTGAAACATTCCATATCCTCAAGACCCCAACTTGGGAGTCTGCCCAAGCAGAACAGAAATAGGTTATAAGAATTAATGACACTAGAAAGAAAAAAAGGTAACACTTTATTTTAATGTGTCGCTGTTACAGTGTACTTACCTAATTAGGTACAGTGGTACAACCTGTGTAACAACATGTACTATCAGGTACTATCATTGTACTTGCATAATGTATTTGTGGGTACCTACATATAGTTGTTACTTTGTAATACTGAGTGCTTTTACAAAACTTTGCCAATTTGCCTACATTTTCATCAGAGGCAAAGAGCTGACCTGAGACCTGCTGGATGGGGTAAATCTGGTCATGATAGATTTGATATACAAAGCATGCTTAGCTCCAGTCAAGGCCTCATTGTCTTCAGTGTACATGTAACAGCTGTGCTGCTACAACCTTGTTACTCTTTGATACAGTGGAATAAACTGGAACAGGTCTTGTCTTGGAACAGGTCTACTAATTCACATGTACTGTGTGGTGTAACAGCAGACACGTTTCAACACATCAATTACAGGATGCATAACATCATTGACAGGATGTATATATGTAGATGTAAGTACTTAACTGGTACACTTTATTTTAATGGGTTTATTCCACTGTATCAAAAGAGTAATAAATGTGTACCAACACAGTTGATACATGTACTACAGTATGTAGGGTAATGGCAGACATGTTCCAAGACACCAATGACACAACATACATGTAATATGTAATTGTAAGTACTTAACTGGTACACTTCATTTTAATGGGTTTATGCCACTGTATCGAAGAGCAATAAGTGTGTACCAACACAGTTGATATATGTACTATGTAGTGAATTAGTAGACCTGTTCCAAGACATCGAAGACATAACATACATGTCATATGTACATGTAAGTAATTAACTGGTACACTTAATAGGTTTATTCCACTGTATCAAAGAGTAACAAGGTTGTAGCAGCACAGCTGTTACATGTACTGAAGACAATGAGGCCTTGACTGAAGCTAAGAATGCTTTGTATATCAAAACTATCATGACCAGATTTACCCCATCCAGCAGGTCTCAGGTCAGCTCTTTGCCTCTGATGAAAATTTAGGCAAATTGGCAAAGTTTTGTAAAAGCATTCAGTATTACAATGTAACAACTATATGTAGGTACCCACAAATACATAATGCAAGTACAATGATAGTACCTGATAGTACATGTTGTTACACAGGTTGTACCACTGTACCTAATTAGGTAGGTACACTGTAACAGCGACACATTAAAATAAAGTGTTACCGAAAAAAAAACCAATGGTTCCTAAAGGCAGCTAAAAATCCCAAAGGCACCTCTAGCGAAAAGCACACTTGGAAGAGGCTAGTTTAACAAACTATTCACATTACAAGCCAGTCAGAATCGTTAGACAGCACAAAAGTCAGGGTCACCTCCGGTGATGAACATGCCAGGGGCGCTGGGGACCCAGGCCAGGCACTGCACGGATGCGGCCGCGCTGGGGAAGCTGAAGGTGGTGATGCAGCACAGGGACTCGGAGTCCACCAGCCGGATGCCGTTGTGCAGGTTGGCAACCAGCAGGTAGTCTGTGGAGAGCGGGTCCCACTCCAGAGCCGTGACGGGGTCCTCCTCGTCCGTGCCCTCCAGGGCCTCTGGCCGCAGCACATGCTTCTGGTTCTTAGAGCCTGGTTGGTGAAAAGGTGACTCAGGGTTAATTCCAGTAAAGATCTTTGATGCACCAACATTAGCGTTGGCTTTAGATGAGCTATTCCATTGGACCTTCCAGGAAGCACACTAGCTCATTTGCAGTGCATGCTCTATGGAATTTGAAAAGCCTAATTTGTTCTCATTAAACATTTTGAGAAAACGAGGTTGGGTTTTGACTCATGCTTACTATTCTATTACAATGCCACTCACTGCACTGGGGAGATGGTGACTACAAAGGCCTCTAAGTCTGGCCACAAACCCTTTTTTCCATTTTGAAATAAAAATATTCATTTTTTTCCCCCAGCCATCAAGTAAGAACACATCTCTTGAAAACGATTTAGTAAAACCTTAATTTTACGATGTCAGACTTTTATGAGCTTTTGAGTTGCTTCTAAGATTATGTCGATTAGAGTATAGAACCTACTGCTAATATGGTGCTAATACAGTCTTAATAGCCTCCTGAGAGATGACCCTCACCACCAGTGTCTCACAATCACTGAACAAAAAAACTTGGTTTGCTATTGGTTTAATTTGGTACTGAAGATCCTGCCACACCTGTGTTTTCCAATTAGTGAACATTAGTGAATCTCTATGGCAACATTAGTGAATCTCTATGGCAACCCGCACTGTGTCACTCCACCTTACACACCAGGCAGATGTGGCCAAATGTGGGGGCAGTGGCCAGATTACTCCTCTCCCTCCTTACCTGGCTGAAATATGGACAGGCTCCCGTCCGTGTGTCCAAACACCACCTTGCCTTTCTTGACAGGATGCCAGCGGAAGAGGCAGATATCAGAGAGGAAGCTGTGGGCGTCCTTGTGGACAGTGACCCCAGAGTCGGGCCCCGAGATGGCCCAGACATACAGGGGGCCCCGGTGAGACACAAACGCCATGCTGTCATTTGCATTCCAGCACCAGCTCAGAGACGAGGGGATACCTAAATGATAAGTATGTCTTCAATGTACATACCTATACAACCACCCCCCCAGCAACACACACACACACACACACGCACGCACACACACACACATACACACACACTATAACAATCAATCCTTCTTATACATAAAATAAATGTAGAACACACAAACACATACACACCCACCCATACATACACACTAATACACACACAAACGGGCAAACACACACACATACACACACAAACACACCCACGGAGAGTAAATCTAATTTATGGCTGCATCCCACATTCCATTCATAACAGACACAACGGAGCACATCAACATAAACCCATCCCCTCACTTATCCACCCACACCATGCCACGCCACGCCACACACACACAGGACCCATCTGTCCTGTCCCGCTGTAATGGCCGGCGGCAGCAGTACCTTTGGTGTTATCTAGCCTGGCCACAGCCTTCTGTTCCGCCACGTTCCAGATGATGAGAAGGTTATCTGCACTGGCACTCGCAAACACCTCTGCATTGTGTGGGCACCAGGAGATGGCTGTGATGGTCTTCTTGTGCTCGGACATGATGGCTCGGAGTTTGAATTCATTATATCGGTGATCCAACTGCAGAGGAGAGAGGGAAACTTTACATTTTGCTGCTGCAAACATGCTGTGCATGAGTATAAAATATTACATAATTTAGTGAAAATCATCTTAGCAATAAGCGATTTGTCCAATACATTCTGCAGAATGTTCTGAAAAACATTGTTTACAATGCAAAGTGAAGAGACCCATTAAGATGGCAGCAGTGTGATTTTGAAACACTCGCCTGATAGATGTAGATGGCGAGGGTGGCACAGTAGGCAAATCTGTCGCCGCTGGCAGCACACACGTCTTTGTTCCAGGGCTGGCAGCCAGCTGCCAGCAGACCCACCTGTTTCACCTGGGACATCTTTATCTGGGGACAGGGGCAGAGATGCAACTGTGGTTATGGTTATGGCCATGGTTTTTAGCAGACACTTCTGTCCAAAGCTGTGAAAAATATGAAACATTGTCCTTGAAAATGAACAGTTTAAAGTAGTCATATGGCCTACAAAAAATACTAATAGAGATAAACAAAATAGTTTGGACAGAATAATAACAATAACCATAAACATAGGCTATACAAACCTAGACTCTGTAAGGAAAATTACATTAATAAATAATAATAAAAACAAGGATTTCATCAACAACAACAAAAAGACTTTTATTAGACAATTCAGCTTCATCTGATAGTGGGATATCCTAAATTGTCTCCATTTACGTCTGCTACTTCTGTGTTCTGTAGCAAAGTTTGTCACAGAGTCTGATTTTCAGCATGTTGACAGTAGGAGTATGCATCATATTACCCTGGAAACCTTGACAGATTCTACTGAATCTCACAACTAACTATGACATGTAATTTTTGTATACAATTTGACAAAGTTTCCAATGCACTTACAAATATTTTTGATGGAAGAGCATAAAGGTAGGTCTGTAGGTGAATACACAATTATACACACTTTAATAGTGATTGTAACAAGATATTAAGATTCAAGAACATGCAAGACATTCTCTGCAGTCTTACTCTCCGCACAGTCACAATCATCCTGACACAACTAGCAGACCTTACTCCAGGCACCAGTAGCCTACCTACACTGACCATAATGCCCTGACCCAAAGGTAAGATCAACAGATACCAATAACCACAGAGGATGACCAACCACACTGCAACATATCCACCTCCAGCTTTCACAATTCCAGTTTCTGGGTAAAGGAGATGTGAGACAGAGGCACTACCAGCGAGCGCAGCCAAGCTCACGGCCACTGGGATCAGCCTACCTTCACGTCAGCATCACTCTTACAGAACCATTCAAGGGTCTCCATGTTGATGGCGACAGATTACTTCCTCCTCTACAGTACTGTATGTATGTGTGTGTGCGTGTAGAACACACAGAGACAAACAGAGAGAAAGTGAGAGAGAGATAGAGAGAGAGAGAGCACGATCAAGACAGAGAGAAAGGGAAAGATAGATAGCTTGGCAGAGAGAGAGAGAGAGAGAGAGAGAGAGAGAGAGATCCCGCTGCTAAAGTGGCTGTAGTCAATTCTCGATAGCGAGTATGCTGCCTGTGTTAAATCTCCTGCGTGCGAGCATGTCTTAAGCATTGAGTGTGTCGGTCTCTGCTCATTGACTGGTGTAGCCTGCCCGCGAGGGAAGAGGTAGCAGACAGGGGCAACAGCAGATCCCCTGCCCGTAGCCAGGCAACTGCAGATCCTTTTATTTAAATCATGTGCCTTTAGCTCCCCCACACCACCTACCCAGCAAACACTCAGAGACATTTGTACACCTACTTCTGACACAAGCTCCATTAAGGTGTTTCACTTCTTTCTGTGTCATGATTCATGCATCATTCCTGTTCTTCTTCTCTCTCTCCCTCTCTCTCTCTCTCTCTCTCTCTCTCTCTATCCACACACACACACACTAACACCTACATCCACACTACAGACACAAACACACACACAATCCTCTTTCCGACCAAGAAAGTCGGCCAAACCCTGACATCACAAACACACACATACTCTCTAAGTCAGAACACATCAACAACAGTCTATTTGTATCCATCCCTTTTAAATATCATATTGACATACAGATCTGTACTGTAAGTAAAACAAGATGCTCATCCACTGTCCCCTCCCTGATCTGACTCCGGATCAGACAGAGTAGGGTGTGTGATTATGTGGTTGGTGTGTATGTGTGTGTGTGTGTGTGTGTGTGTGTGTGTGTGTGTGTGTGTGTGTGTGTGTGTGTGTGTGTGTGTGTGTAATGTCCAGGTGGACATAACTCTGCTGACCTGGCCCCTCACACGGCGGGCGAGAGGAGGAGGCTGATGGAGAGAAAGAGAGGTGCAGACAGAGGATGTGACAGGAATCAACACAGAGGGACAAGCAGACAGAGTGCTGTGTGTGTGTGTGTGTGTGTGTGTGTGTGTCTGTCTGTCTGTCTGTGTATGTGTGTGTGGGTACGTTTGTGTGAGTGGGAGAGTGAGTGAGAGATTGTGAAAGAGAGATGGCTGTCATGGCTGTTTCCAAGGCGATGAAGACGGGGAAGAAGAGAGGTGATTGAAATGAAGTGGTCTGCATGAGGAGTAGCTGAGAGAGAGAGAGAAAGAGAGAGAGAGCATAAAAGGAAAGGAGGAGGAGGAGGAAGAAGAACAGAAAGAAAGGATCATGAAGGAGAGGATGAGCTGGAGGAGGAGGAGGAAGATGAGGAGGAGGAGGAGGAGGAGGAAGTGGGATGTTTACTCAAGAAACAAATGAATACAATGAAAAATGAAATCCCTTGAGCTGTGCATGCATACTTCTATTCTACACACTGTGTATGCAATTTTGAATATCCTCTAGTACATCATCCTACACCCAAATCAATTGTTACTTCATGCACACATTAAGGGAACTAGAAATTAGAATATTTTAAGAAGGCCAACTTTCTCTCTTTTGTCCATAATCTGTCCTTTTTTATTTACAAAATGTAAAGCAAATGTAAATTGCCTCTAAAACTGAATAAGTCTTAATTTGACCTTCCCAAGGTGGATCAAGGTTTCAAGGGTCTAACAAAGTGGTGAAGTAGTACAAAACTGAAAAAAGATTCACAACCTGCCCCCAAGGGTATTCTTGTTCTATTCTTATTGAAGCATCTGAACAGTTTAACTTGACATCACATGTAGCCAAGCCAATACAATTTCTTAAGATAACTTTTTAAATAGATTTATAGATTAGAGACTGGATCATCAAGGAGAAAAAGGTATTTTCTAGACACAAACTAGTTAAGCTAGCCTCAGACCATGCTGTCTTGGAAATTCACATTTATTCTGTCCTATATTTGGTATTAACATATTCTGTATTTTATTAACTTGCCTTGGTAAGTATTTACAAGCCAGGATTAACCCAAACACAAGTCTACCCATGCTCCTACAGTACACAGGCATAATGCTCCTACACAGTCATAATGCCAGTGATTTCGTTCAGAACACAAAGGTAATGTTTCATACTACGTTTGATACAAATCACACTAGAGCAATTTCAACAGCTACAGAAACTGCACTCTGATGTGTTCCATGCCCATATACAGGCATTGGCCATACATTAGACATTTACATTTATTCATTTAGCAGACACTTTTATCCAAAGCAACAAACAACACCAACAAGGAACAACATTCAACCTACAAGGCAAAGGAGACCTTAGGTATCAATTAATACTACATCCATCAATACTATACTACATCAACCGGTACTATACTACATCAATCAATAATTGGCCATGCCTGAATGTCAGCCCTTTGCAGCAGATTATGGCCACAGACTGCAATCACAATGGCATGGAATGTTAGTGGAGGTTTAAGAAGAGCACCTCCACCATGCCATACCATGTCTGCTACCATCAATAGCATTAAAGGAACATACAAACATTTTTGGGAAATTGGGAAGCACTGGCTACTTGAGATTTGCAGAAGTAAAACCAGAGTGTTTCAGGTGCTGCGAGCAAATCACTCTGCCCAAGTAGCAGTGCTTCACCTGAATGAGAACATAGTTCGAAGTATGTACAGTATACATGTAGGCTTAGAAAATCGCTGTTTCTCATTTTAAATGGGTATTTGTGCTATACAAATCACAACATGTAAATAGGAAAATGTTGGAGTTCTTTTGTCACTTTTGGGAGCTATAGGCTATTTGGTTCTGACCACCTCAATGAGTATGCTAAGCTAGACTAACCGTGGGTGCGTCAGATTTAGACAAGAAGGGTATGTATCATCTTATCTAACTTTGGGGGCGATGGTGGATAAGCTTATTTTCCCCAAAATGTTGGTGTGTTCCTTTAAAGTAGCTGCCAATAGTATAGTCAATTGGGCTCCATATTCCTTATTTTTTCAGTCCACAGAGAACTTGTATAGTTCAGTTCAAAACACTGTTTTTCAAACTGTCCTTGCTGTCTCTGTCTGTCTGCAGTACAGACACTAGTTTCTTTCCCAACAGCATCAAATCTAAAGGCTGTCAGGCCAGTTCAAATGCGCTATTTTGAATGAAATGCCCTAATGTTAATGAAAATAAATAATAACGTAAAAGACGTAACAAAGCATTCAAGCCACTGGTGCACTGTTGGCATGATGGCCTATTTACACTGCAGGGCTTTTGGACTATTGGGCTATGACATTGCTTTCTGCCCAGGAATTATTTACTGTAAGCGTGCAATATGGCCATCAGGCTTGAGTGGTTAACTGGATTAATGTACTGAGTAATCAAGGCCAATCAGACACTCTCCTAATGATTATTTAGATGCATGCCCTTCAAATGTAATCATTCAGTGAAGAGGCACACCCTGGAAAGCAAGCGCAATGCTTACTCATTGGAGCTACTTGAATTAATGGTTTCCAGAAAAAGAAGCAAAGGAAAGCAAATCCTAAGAAAAAAAATAGAAAGAAGAAATTACAGTGCAAGAATAGCATGGGGGAAATAAAGTGTTTATCAATTCTTATTCAAATAAGAATCACATAGGATATTGCCGGGACACTGCATGAATGCCCAGAGGGGCTTCAGAAACCGGGAGATGTACAACAAAAGTAGCCTCGTTCTCTACTCATTCATTAAGGGTTAAATTGAATCACTCAGATGTGGCACACCATTACTCTTTTGGCTCCTGACTATAATCACTTTAAGACCTACAGTCTTAATTTACTCACGCATGCCTATTTGCAGCCTGATATCCCACGGACACATGTGTTTCTGTTTACATTGTCAGAGGGCCTGAGTGCAGTGGCACATCTACACACACTCGAGCTCAGTCCTCCAGATCAGCTTGGATCAGCGTGATTGAAAGTGAAAGAGATTCCGAGGGATTCTCTAAATCTCTCCTTCTATTGGTTTAGAGCTCAGACTTCAGAGGCATGAGGTACAGAAGGTGTCAATTACTAGAAGGACTGGACATGTGGGGTAGCCGGGTATGTCTAAGACTTAACATACACATACAGTACCATGTGGCATCATTAGAGGGTCAGAGTTGAAAGCAATTGGAGCAATGGAACAATGTAGCCTAATCACATTATTCCTTACTGGTAGCCACAGTACCACTATGGCACGTACAAAGCTTCACATTTCACACCTCACACATTTTAAATCAAGCCCCTCTAATTCATAGTGCTGTATGGTCCATTTAATCAGCCCTGGTTGATTACTGTATTTGAAATAAAATAACAGTAAATAAAAGCTTATAAATGTGCTTGGTCGGATGAATATTGTGTGATACAATAATACTGTACAAATACAGCTAAACAAATAAATATAGTAAAGCTCTAACAGTTTCAATTGTATTCAACTGCATTTTCCCCAGTGTACCTCTAGGCCACTACCTCTCACCCTACTGTGAAATATGAAACAATTGACATGAGTTTAGACGTCTATAATCTCAGAACATCTAGAGGTACCCCAGACTGAACAGGGCTGTGTTTCCCAAAAGTATTCCTCAAAATTAGTTTGAACACTTTATTACCATAGCCACCACACAACAAAACGTATGACTGGCACATGTCTGGCCTGATATGCAATTGAAACTTTACTGTTGCATGATTCATGTTTATGCTATTATGTATTGATTACATGTAATATCCTTCAAGAACAGCTGATTTCTCACCCTGGTTGTAAGAGCTACCTGTTGCAACTCTTAATAGGAAGTCAGACTGTTTATTGTGCCTGTAGAGAAATGACTACTGCCTGAAGACTAGACCTTAAACTGACTCGAAACTGACATGAATATCACCTTCAGTATATGTCATGGTTTCCCATAAAACTCAAACTGTTCACAGTTTTTGGTCTGTTGAGGGAAGAGGCTTTGCCTCTTGTGGCACTGACAACATCTGACACTGTACTCCCTGTCTCCAGGGATCTCATCTGCTCTCATTACAAAGGCTATGCATGGTAACAGTGGAAATGTTAATGGACGTTAGGCTGGTGGTGACTCTAGAATAAACTGTCTCCAGGGCACTCTACCTCTGGTCCCGCACCACCAGACTCACCGCACCACCAGACTCACCAACAGCTTCATACACCAGGCTGTTAGGATGCTGAACTCTCTCCCCCCTCCACCCTCAGCTACATAACATCCTGGACTTTGGACCCACAATGGCTGCCTTGCACTACTCCACTTGCACTACTCCACTTGTACACTTGCACATTTTGCAACTTGTTGTTGTTGTCCTGTTGTCCTGAAAACACTCCTGAACACACTTCTGCTGCTCTTACATAACTTGCACCACTATGCCACTTGCATACTTAGGTCAAACAGAACTACCTCAGCAATTTATTGGCCTGACTTTTGCACTATTATATTGACTGTCTACTGTATGCACAATTACACAATTTCAACCCACATTTTGCTGCTCTTATTTCTTCACTGTATGTGCCTTCTGATTTACTTTTTATATTGTTTACTTTAATGTTATGTTTGTCTGTGGACCTAATTGGTAAAATATGTCTTGTCTCCACCGTGGGATAGTGGGAAACGTAATTTCGATCTCTTTGTATGTCTTGACATGTGAAGAAATTGACAATAAAGCAGACTTTGACTTTGATGTGCCGTGTGACGTCTAACATGTGTGTCACCATGCAGGATATCACAGGATAAATGTTCTTACTGTTCAGTCTTACTGTTTACATGTATCTCATGAGTAGCCTACATGTTGAATACCCAGCCTAGAAGCCTTTAGGCTAATCGGTAGTGTGAGACGTAAATCACAGTACATTGTTCTTCCATTCGATTAGGCTACGCAACATGTAGACATTTCGATATACGCTTTTAATGAACGGAAATGACAAATACTGGTGCGTAAAAAACATGGAAACGCTTACCGTTGAATCTGTTGGTGGACAGCGGTGTGGTGCTGAAATCAGGTGTATTGCTGGTCAGAAACACTTGGCTCATGTAGTTTGTAGTAGCTCCTTCCGGATTACTTATATGATTGGTTAATTCAAGAACATATAACTGCATTTAGCTAAATGATTGGCTCTCGACCATGTCAATCGCAGGTATCCACCCGTGTATTTAAAGGCTGCCTATGCCAATCATTGACCAAATCCCTACCGACTGAAAAGCTAGGTGGTGCTTGCTTGCTTGGCACCATGGATACGTGTGTTTGTAGGCTAGTTTGTAGTGTTACTCAATAGCTCAATTGCTTTGCTACTGGCGAGGCAAGTGAACTTAAGTGCCTTCATTTCAAAACATTGACAATAGCCTACTTACATATCAATCCTGCATTTCAGATTAGGTATAGTCTTTTGGGGACATGGGGAGTGGATTTTCCATGAACATTCCATTCCATGGACGTTTCTGTTTATGTTATGTGCTACCCCCGATTACGAGATCACACATCGGATTTTTAGTTACACTATAGTAACGCTTTTAGTAACCATCCTCTCGAACAATGTCATATAAAATATAGTGGCAGAGTCGACAGTTTCGAGCTGTTGCATTCTATTGCAAGAAATATCAGTAGCCATTTCAGTAACCTATGCAGTCCATGCCAAGTGCAAGTATGGTTAGTGGTTACTTCCGACATTTACCACAGGGCGGCGCGCCTAATCCTTTCAATGATTCCGTCAAATTCCGAGTACAGGGATAAAAAGGGTGTGTTCAGCAACAGAAAAGCAGTTAGAAAACGAGTATCATAGGTAGCATGGACTGCACACATCAAAGTGGATGCACCCGTTTTTCTATCACATAGCATAAAGAGCACATTACAGAAAATATCTCGAGTGTAAATCTGCTCCCAGTTCACGTAGGGTAAATTAGCAGGTCACAGTCAACTATTTAATTCTAGTCAATTATAATTTCAGTGAGAACGAAAAATAAAAAGACAAAATTGGTGTATTGACAAAGTTAATTCATGCTACTGTAAACACACAGAAACAGCAAGTGTGCTGCTTGTGGCATGCACGAGGTGGACGAGTAGTCTAGCCTACCTGTTCATGCAACAACGTGTCTCTTGGTTGCCATGGGGAGCTCTGCCCTCTATGCATTCGAGAGCCACCTAGACTGAGAAACATGATGGATGGATTAAGATTTTTTTTTTCTGCCGTGTGACTGCCCTTTGAACCTGTCATTAAGTCTCGAGGAATATGGCCCACCCACGTCGTTAATAGCCTAAAGTATGTCAACGTATATCTAAATGCATGAGTTAGGGCCTATCTGCTATCCGGCTAATTTTAAGAGACCTTCATCAATTTCATCAGTTTGGCACTCCAAATTATCAGACTACCGCGCAGGTGAAATCACTGAATGTCTTCCATGCATGAGCACGCTGCACGCACATTTAAAGACTTGCTTGGCTACTTTCACGACTTACAGTATAGGCAGCCAAAAACACTAAGCAAATTTAAAGAAGGCAACTGCAACTGGATTTGTTGTGAGGACTTAAAGCCAATTTAATTCAGCAGTGCAGAATCCCCATTCATTCTTTCTGCCCAGCCTCGTACTTCTTCAACCTGAAGTATTCTAGCCTACACCCCGACTCGCACTCCTGTCTCAGTGACGTCGCCTTATCCCACTGAATGCCGGTCGCGACCCACTTTGCTTCCCTGTGGATTTTTAAAGTGTAGACTTCAGAACTAAACTGCACCGACGAGGAATTTCAGATGGGTAGGTGACACTTCTTGTTGTTTATTCTCATTTTACTGCGAAACGATTTATCATCATCATGGCATAGTGCATAAACCTCTGGAACTTAAAAATCAGAATCGCGCTTTACACATGTTGCTCCTCATCCTGGTCCGGATAAATAGACTACTTTGCGTTTCTGCAGTGATACCACTGAGATGAGAAAGTGGTTATAAACTTTTTTCATGGGAAGTAAAAGAGACCGCTATTGCTGAACTTTGGACAAGCAGTTTTACCATGGGATGGTGATGCTGTGTATTTCAGTATAGCAAAACATCATGGACCCTTTTGATTATGATATGTCAGGTGAAAAGAATGACAGCTTGGTATGCAGGATTTAACTTATGTTACTATAGCTTTCTTGACAGATTGTAAAAGAGATGGAGAGAAAGAGAGAGAAAATGTAGTTGTTCTGAAAGAGTCTTTAATGGTGTCTCCAAATACTGACTGAAGGATGTCCATTGTCATGCTACAGTTTGCAACCTGTTTCATGGCTATTCATGGTTTTATTCTGCTTTTATGTAGAAAATAGAACAGGCTATATGGATTGTGCTGGTGGTGCACTATGGGTGTACAGGACTCAACACTTTCAGCAGACCCCCTTGTCCCTCTGTTCAATTAAATGTTCTAAAAACTTGTTCTAGTTGGTTACTCATCTGCTTGTTTTTGCGAAGTGTTTTATTTTCACTATTAAATAATTGTTAACCAATAGTGAATACCACCAATGTTGCATTTACTTGTTTCTCGACTCATGAAACAGTCTTTCTTAAGGAGTGGTGGTTGTTCGACCACCCTTAAACCTCCCAGCATATATATTTTTTAAAGTCAGCCTATTATATTCAAGACACTTACATAACAGCTCAAGCTAGAGGCCTGATGAAAAGTTCCCAAATGGAGCATTAAAGCTCATATCTCTTTTGTGGCACACGTCTGTAAGGTGAGAAGATGTGCCGCTTCGACCTGTCCCTTGGCCAATAATCACAGTGCACACATTTTCTCAGTTCTCTTTGGGTCTGGGTAGCTAGAATAAACAGGTTGGAGGAAAAGAGCGTTGGCTGCCATGGAAACACTGGATGAATGGCAGGAAACCACCTCATCTGCCTCTGAGCTACAGGAAAGCATTCTCTCAGAGTTTGCATTGTTCCCTATACTCTTGGGCCTTTTGAAGTTTCTGGCTTATGTGACCAGGTGCTGACTAGAGTTCTGCCTCAGTAAAAACAATGAGCCCCCTAGCAGCATCGGCAGCCAAGCATAGACTGTATGCATAAGCAGTGCAGAGATATTCCCTCTATTCCTCTGAATTTCAGATTCACTTCCTTCACACACTACGACTGTGGTGAATATAATAAACGTATTCACAGACATTGTAACAGGGGCGACTCCTTCCCTGTGTTGGATCATGAGCTGGGTAGCCTATTGTGTCGTAACTGATTACAATTTCTTTTTTTTTTTTCTGTTGTAAAAATGGGAGCTTTCTTCTGATCAGGGAACAGATACTATTGAAATGGCCATTCATTCAAGTTTCGCTCTCGTTCTGTTTTCCCTGAGCTTTTGATGTATTCACACAGTCACATGAGGGCTAAATAGCAACATTATGTACCACTTTATTCAGCCTCCCCCGAACATTCCGCTCTTGTGTGGGGGTCTTTGATAATGGCAACAAGCGTTGCACTGTTTTTGTTTGAAATGTCGCCACTTTCTGTGCACCCTGGTCATGCACTGCACTTGCTGCAAGTTTGGCCGTGCCTCAGCTCTGACTCAACGAACGGTTAGGCGCACAGGCCCATGCATCTGCCTCGCTTTATGCGCCATGCTGAACAAGCACAACCAAGAGAGCTAGAGACAGATGGAAATGCAATGCCAACTTAACTTCTTTCCCGGTCCATCTGGTAATTAATCTAATGTTGGGCACTCGCATGATGCAGCTGTTCATCAGCACCCATACTGGCACAATAATCTGTGGATGATGCAGAGTGAAAAAAAATGGTTCCCTGTGACTGACTGCAAAGGTGACATGAACGAGGTCTGAGTCAAATGTGACAGACTGGCACTCAGAGAGCATCTTTTGACTTCTCCCTCCCTCACTCACTAGCCTGCCCTGCCTGCCTGCCTGCCGGAGGCTCTCACAAACAGGGCATGGATCTTCTGTCACCGGGCACAGTGCTGCACTCAGGTTGCCTGCCAGCGATCGGCGAAAAAGCCATGGGTAAAGTTTGAAATATGAACGCTCTTGGCAGATAAGGTGTATGGAATAGCAATCACTGCCTATGTGGGACCAGAAGCCAAGCAGACCCATTGTTTCCACCCAGTGGGAGCCATGAGAGGGAGTAGACGTTGGCGTTACTGTGCTTTTTCCCGTATAGAATGACAGTAGAAATGTCAATAACAGACAATGGCGAGCGCGGGAAAAGACTGTGTTGGCAGCCTGAGTGTTTTCCCTCTCTCATCTTCCTGTGGGCCTCTGCAGTGTTAGATTTCCAAAGCAATAATAAACAGCCTTCTAAAAAGAATATACATATTTGTACTGCATTACCGTTAGACTGGAGCCACCCTCAGTAGTCTGTGTTTCTCCTTTTTACATCTAATAATTTACAATACAATAATTTCTACATTCATATTCTTATTATTCCATGTTAATACTGTACTTTCCTGCCTCTTTTGGTCTAAAATGAGCAGCCAGGGAGTGGCGATGAGCTGAGGTGGATGTGTTCTCATGTATACACAGAGGTTGTGGAAGTCTGTTATCCGTGTTTTGTTTAAACTTCACTACACTCACAAGGGCATTCAAAATACTGGATCCAAATGGGGAGAGAATTTTAGTGTCTATCTCACCGTTTCAGTCATGGCCCACAGACACAACTGTCTCCATCCAGAGGTTCCCAAGCTCATACTGTAGACCAGGTCAGGTAGTTAGAGTTTATGAATTATCATACATTCACATATTCTTTGTTAAATCTCACTTGAATCGATAGACTACCATTAAACATTTTTGAATCGTATTTATATTTATAATTATTCCAATTTAGGGAATTTATAATTGTTGACAGAGGATGTTGAATAAAAGAAAACATTCTGGCTTATGGAAGCTGATCAAGCGG
>NW_027468663.1:18324633-18457133 GCF_046254945.1 Alosa pseudoharengus | reverse complement strand
TGAGTCTGCTAATTACCCAACACGTCCTCAATGCTGCTATTCCATGATGCCACTCTGTTTTCCCACCACAGTTTACGCACATTGCTTTTTTAAATGGGTGGCTTTGTGCTTGTTTGGAGCTGGACTGAGGGCTTGTTTTTTATGTCCATGCGCTACTAGTGGGGGCTCAATGGTTGTTATTGGCACGGACGTGAGTCATCCACTGTTGACTGCATTGACTGAAGTGAGAATGTGCCCTTGGCTGTGTCTACACTTTTATCTTGATCCCTGCTGCAGTGGGGCTTGTCTTCTGCACAATTATCTCTCATTACACTCCCACGACATTCCAAACAAAGAGGAACCATTATACATATCCAGAGGCTGTTGTTACTTGTCTGGCTAAAATGAATCTTCTGACAGAAACAAAACAAAAAAATAGTCATATGAGTTACAGTTCTATGACAAGCCTCTTCAGTGCCTAATAGGACTTTTCTCTTGTATCCTTGACAGCTTATGCCTTGTACACCAGAGTTCACTGCACAGATGAAACAAGAATTAACTGATAAACTGGGAATTAGTGACAACATCATAACCGATAATGCTTTCCATCCTCTGTGCAGTCACAAAGGGAAGTAGGGGAGCCAGCGGGGCACAGAGACATGGGACAGCATGAATGCTAATCTTTCTTAATGTGGCAACATCGATTTGTGCGCCTCTCTCACTAGCGATGCCACTAATCGGCAGTACCAGACAGTTATGGCCCAGCGTATGGGAGCCTTTTCACCTCTCTGTGGTGAGCCAAGGTTGAGATTAGTGTCCACAACTGAAACGGGAAAAGACATCATCCACTTCCTTCAGGTAGCTCAAGCACAGATTCAGCACCCACAGTGTCCAAAGTGGAGGGTTATTAAAAACCCTCTATTGCATGTTGTTGCCATATGGCAACAATTCATTTATCTTAGTGTTTCTAATTGGCAGTAACACAAAACCTATATTTTACTATTCATATGTAAAAAATAGGATTTTAGTTTTGGTATAACAAAATAATTGTTAGGTCACATGATGTGGATATTGTTAGTACTTCCTATTTCTACAGAGAGGTACCTCTGTGACCACCACCACCTGTCCGCTACCTGTGGATGGTCAGAATTCAGAATTTATGCATAATTTCTTTGAAAAAAAAAATTAAAACACTATCTGGACTATGTAAACATGAACAATGTATCATTAAAACAAGTTTATATATAATGAGTTTTTTGTAAATTGTCAAAATATAATTGTTGCCATATGGCAACACTATGCAAATACAGACCTTTTTGTGTCCATTTAAATGAATGGTATCATAGGATTACAATAGGATTGCATTGCACTAGGATACTCTGGGAATATATACAACTTTTGACAATATTTTGAAGTAAAAAAAAAACATTATTTACACTTTTATTTGTAATTTCAGACATTTTGGAGTATTTTAGGATATTGTAAATGTTTACCAATTTGCTAATTATATGGAATGAGGTTCAGACAATATAGTGACTGGAGCGGTAAAGATGTATTTTGTGTTATTGTTCACTACACAGTCAACTAGACATGCTTTTTTCACCATTTTTGTTTGGGATTTTGGGAAAGATAAAATAACATTGTTGGCTCTTCCACCAAAGAACTGTCAAGATTAGCTATAATCCAGCAATGAGGAGAAAAACATTGATATGTGTAGCAGATATAGGCTGCAGTCACCCATCCTGTCTCTTTGGCTACAGCTTTAGCACCTCAGAGGCCCAAAGTTGGGTAAGCAGGGTGACCCTTCTCTCCTCTCACTATAAATGGTGTAAGAAGAGGGCTGGCTTGCTGTGGAGCCATCCAAGGCATGCCCAGTGTGAGCCTGTAGTATGACCCACACCAGAGACCCCTACTGTATGTTAGGTTGACCCTTGTGTGTGTGACCCCACATATGGATGAGGCATGGCTTTACAGGGTAGGGAAAGGCTGTCAGGGGGATATGTGAAGGATACCTATGTCTCTCTGTGTGTATGGCATGGATTGGCACACTTTCTGAGGGGCAGGGCTCTGTGACTATGTGGTCTTACTACAGTTGAATATGTCCTCTGACTGCAATATAACCCTATGCATTTGGAAAATTAAAGTCATCTAAATGAAATAAAGTCATCTAAATGATGACAATATTTCATATAAACATTGGTTTTGATCAAAACAATTACTTTATGTCCCTACAGGAAGGCTATTTATTTTCCAAGGCGGGCTACACTATGACAGTATTACCATATTATCACTTTATTGTCCAAAATACAGTTGAATTTGTATTATGTTTATAACTATATGTATTAGAGCATAACCAATGCAAGCTTAATTTAGTTCATTTCTAAAATATTTGTAATGAAATAAAAAATAATTGAATTTTTACAGCATTTTCGACGATTGTGCATTGTTGCCTTGGCAAAAAATTACCAACTACCCCTTTAAAAAATGGGTCCTGCTACATATAATGAATGTAGGTCTCTGTGTGTGTATGTGTGTACCGTATGCATGTATTTACTGTATGTGTATGTCTACAGTATGTGTGTATGTATGTACATATGTGTGTGTGTGTGTGTGTGTTTGTGTGTGTGTGTCTGTATTTGTATGTATGGATGTTTACGTGATGTATGTATACGTGTGTGTGTGTGTGTGTGTGTGTGTGTGTGTGTGTTTGTGTGTGTGTGTGTGTGTGTGTGTCTGTGTCTGTGTGCGTGTGTCTGTGTGTGTGTCTGTGTGTGTGTATCGGTGTGTGTGTCAGTGCCTGTGTGTGTGTTTGTTTGTTTGTTTGTTTGTCTGTCTGTCTGTCTGTCTGTCTGTCTGTCTTTCTGTCTGTCTGTGTGTGTGTGTATGTGTGTGTGTCTGTGTGTGTGTGTGTGTGTTCAGAGGCTCATTGAAAAGCAGAGGCTGCATTCCAGATATAGAAGACTATAAATCAGATTCAAGGCTCATTTTTTCTTTTAGAACTGTCAGCATGGATGCTGTTATGCTAGAGTTCTGTCGCCATGGGAAACGGCCTTTGCGTTTCCATTTCCTGCGAGGGCAGCTGACATCTTTTATCTGCAGTGACATCCACCGGGCACTGAATGAACAGATCTCTGTCAGCCAAGTTATGGCAAAAAAAGTCCACTGGCCAAATAAATGGGCACTCATTGGTGTGTTGGTCAAACAAACAGCACACACTCATGCAGTCCATATTACCTCTTACTCTAACGTCCTTATCATCAATGAGAGAGATGTATGGTGAATAAATACGCAATGCAAATAATACTGATTCTTCATAAGTGTCCTTTATTGGGTTAGCATGGATCTAATGACATAGCCCTGCACAGCTTAAGTGCATTTCTGTAACTTTAACTTTAAGACTGGTGCTCTTGGCTTTCCCCCCGGGAGATGCGCAGCGTTAAAGTGAGGAAAAAGTCACGTGTCACTGACCAACGCTGTCGGTGGTCATCACAAATAATCCATCTCGCTAATATGATTCTGGCAAATTTCTAATGGTACAGTCCTAGCTGTTAAGTGCATTGTCAATCTTTTTTTTTACAGTCATATGCATCCTTATTTTATTTTTTTAAAAAGAAAAAAAAAAAATATGCTCTGTCTGATGTTTGTCATCTCGTGTCACATTGAGACTCAGCCTGGTCATCTGACTTCTGTTTGCTGAAGACCAAACAACATTTCACTACATGCTTTACGTTAGTATTTCTATATGTGACAAATAAACCTCTTTGTATCCTTGTTTAAACCTCCCTTTTGGTCAGCCTTAATCAGAAGTAACACATTGTGCAATCACATTTACAACACATTTGTACATACACATGAAACTTGTTGCTTGAAAAAGCCTGAAATACAGTACCATGAACCAAAACATTGAGGATGAGTTCCAAAAAGCCAACATGTTTCAGCTCCAACAGTCATCTGGTGCAAAATGGCCGTGGGGTAGCAGGGGGTGCGGGGCGACTGTATTGAGTTACGCTGTGATTTATGTTAATCATTACTGTTGTGTGCAGTGGCGAGGGAGCGTGGCGCGGCATGGCGCAGTGAGGCTCGGCACAGTGCGGAGTGGCCGATAGTGGATATGGTGTTCAGCTGGAGCTCGCTCTCGCATCCAGAGCAGAGCTGAAATAACCGCCAGCATCACCTCACTCACGGTTGCTCTCATGGAGCCTCATCGCATCAACTCATCCTGATTAGCCCGTAATTGTTTTGCTCAGTCTGTGTGCATGTGTGTGTGTGTTTGTGTGTGTGTGTGTGTGTGTGTGTGTGTGTGTGTGTGTGTGTGTGTGTGTGTGTGTGTATGTATGACTGTGTGTCTGTGTTGCAGTGAGAGGGTTGAAAATTGATCTGCTCAGAATGGAAGATGTAGGATTTAGGAGGGTTTAGGTGTGTAAAGACAATGAGACTGGTGATGAGAAATAAAGCTGTTTCAAGCACTATTGGAAGGGGCTGAGCACTAGCCAGACTAATTAATATCTAGAAGCTATACACTCATATGCTAGACCTTGAAAGTAGGCCATTCTGTATGGTGCAGAGAGGAAATCATAGCTGTACATTTACTGAACTTCTCAATGCATATGGTGCGATTCTGTTCTCTGTATAATTCATGTACAGGCTGGATGGAGGTCCTAATTTTTAGCCTGGTAAAGTAAGAGGTAATACAGAATTAAAAAAATATCAACATATTTTGCGGAGGCGAGTTTCAGTGATTATGGTGATTGCGTGTCAAATAGTGTTTGTGGTATTTTGTAATAGCATTGTACAGTCAAACTGACCATAGGAAATCTTTGTCAGTGCATACAGTATTAGTGCATCTGGATCATCATGGGAGTGCATGGCCATTCAACTCTGTCTAGGAAATGAAAGGCAGTAATGAGCCTGAATCAGACTCTGAATGAAACCAGTCCAGTCTAGTTTCCACAAACCTAAATCCATGCTCCTCACAAATCCTTCATCCATACACCGCATCCCAAAGCCATGCTCCTCATAAACCCTTCATCCATACAACACATCCCAAAGCCATGCTCCTCACAAACCCTTCATCCATACTGTACACCACATCCCAAAGCCATGCTCCTCATAAACCCTTCATCCATACAACACATCCCAAAGGCATGGTCCTCATAAACCCTTCATCCATACTGTACACCACATCCCAAAGCCATGCTCCTCATAAACCCTTTATTCATACACCAGGGTTGTGCAAAATTCGAATTGCAATTCTGCTTCCTGTTTGTTACCTCTATTGAAATGCAAGTGAAATTCAAGAATTGAATTGGAATTTAAGAGCCAGTTTCAATTAAATTCTGGAATTTTGCACAACACTGCCATACACCACATCCCAAAGCCATGCTCCTCACAAACCCTTCATCCATACTGTACACCACATCCCAAAGCCATGCTCCTCACAAACCCTTCATCCATACTGTACACCACATCCCAAAGCCATGCTCCTCACCAGCAGCCCTTGCTCGATACCATCTCCCATCGTTTTCCTTCTATATCTGTTTTAAAAATGTCAGCCATGTCAGACATGTTCTGCATAACCCAAATGCATTTGGCTATGTGTGTGTGTGTGTGTGTGTGTGTGTGTGTGTGTGTGTGTGTGTGTGTGTGTGTGTGTGTGTGTGTGTGAATATAGCGAGCGAGTTGAGTGACTGAAGGAGAAGCTCTGCCCTCCCTGGGCGGGTGGTCTATAGAGGGAGGCTTCAGGCGTTGAGTGCGTTGTACTCTGCCCTCTCTATAATACATGTACAGGCCCAGTTCTGTCACTTCACTGCCCCTCTGAGCGCCACGCACCCTGTCATTGGCTGCTCATCCCGAGCAGGAGTCGTCCATGGGGGGGTTGTGGTTCTCCTTCGCCCCATGGCGTTGTTCACGGCGGGGAGGCGTGGTTCTCAGATGCACACGCGACCCTGTTGGAGCTGCCTGTGTGTGAGTTCTGAGAGGACATGGGGTTTGACAGAGGGGACTTTTGTGCTCACATTTCCAAAGCAATGCATCTCATATCACACGAGAAGTCAGATGTAACAGGCTGCTATCTGTTGATGGTGCACTGATTGTACAAGGGATTAGTAATGTATTTATACAGTATTATTGCAGTGTGATCAAAGCACAGAGATACAATCAAATAAGCCCTATGTTACCACTTATAAAAGAACACCAGTAGCTGTTGTGTAGAGATTAAAGCAACACCAAAGAGTTTTTTGTACCTTAAAATAATGTTTCCAAAATCGGTTTAGTGGTTCATCAACTCGTAACAGGGTGAACGGCACTTTCTGCATTCGCTTCGCGGCCCTCTATCGGCTATAACCGCACTATGTAAGTTTGCTGCATCGGGTAGCGGATCTGTAGTTCGATGGAATGAGACATGAGACACTACAAATTTGACTTGCTTCTGATGTCGCAATACATCATACTTTCATAAAATCATGCAACTTATTCTACCTTGTCTGTGGACATTGTTATTTGCAAAGCCGGTGCTGGATAAACAAATAGTGCGTGCGACAGATGAAAAGTTCTTTGGTGTTGCTTTAAGAGTTGCACTCAAGATAGTAGAAAATAAGCAAATTTCCTCAATGTCTTCAACATTGGTATGCTCTCTCTCTCTCTCCTCTCTTTCTCTCTCTCTCACTCTCTGTTCTGTCTCTTGAACACACACACACACACACACAAATAAACAAACAAACACATGTCTGTGCACACCATCTGTTTGATTCTCAGCGTTGGCTGCAGTGTTGAAAGTAATTTTGTGATAACAAGGCAAGGAGGGTAATCTCCTTCTGACTACCATCATCCAATTTCAGTTAAAAGCCTATATTTTAATCAGCATCCGAGTGTCCAGTGTGCAGTATAGGCCTTTTTAGTAACACTGCATATGTGATAAAGGCCTATATTTTAATCAGCGTCCGAGTGTCCAGTGTGCAGGCCTTTTTAGTAACGCTGCATATGTGTACTTCAGTCTGCCCTCATTTAAAATCAGAATCGTGTCAGCAGATAAATTATCTAGGAAGACTCTTTAATAATGCAGAATGAACTGATAATTAGTTCATAATGACATGCCAGCCTGTGTGTGTATGTGTGTGTGCCCATATTCATGTATGTGCATAGTTTACACTACATGTTGGTATTGTTTCTTTAATTTAGGCCTACTACTAGATTCTAAATGCAGCATACGATAATTAGCAATTGGTCAACAAACCAGTAATTATTACCAGTAAATATAACATGTTAAAATCTTCATTTTAATATTTTAACATGATATTTTCCCTTAAGGAGATCCTGTGACATACCATTTAACCAAACTACAACAAACATTAGCAAACAATATATAAGTGCTGGGCTGAGTTTGTGATTAAATGCTTACTGGTTGTAAAGTGTTAGCTCTTGTAGGCTATTTGTAATGGATTATGGGTATTTAGACTTGGCAACATTAGCAGGGGCAGCACCAACACCCTCTGACCCCTCGACCAATCAGCAGTGAAGTAGCAGGTTGTCATGGTAGCGCTATTACTTTTGTTTTCACCTTTAAGGAGAATTCCGGTGTGAAATTGACCTTAGCTGCACTGAAAGATGTTGCCGAGTACTTACATGTGTCCAATAGGCACCTTCTGTCACCCCCTAGTATTCCGAATTGCGCCGATTTTCGCCGAACTTGCATAAGGTTTTCAACTAGCCTTCACGTGTGCAGCACGTCTTCCGTCAACAACATTACGCGAGATTCCCATCACACCTTTTGAGCTTCGTTGATACCGTGTACTCATCATGCTCATGTAGACAGTAACTATATATTTCCTATTTACTTTTGTAATTAGTAATTTTGAAATTTTGTAATTACTTTTGCAATCTGTTCCCCTGTCCTTCCTGTTCGTTCGTGCTCGGCAGTCGACTGATCGAGACTTCATTACAAGATGGCAGCCAGCGGAGAGATTCTCTGAAGGTACTGCTTGTATAAGCATAAACTTCCCTTTGCACTTCCAAAGTTCTCAGTATCTTGTTTTAAATGTCAGGACCCTCAGAAGTCTACCAATGCAGTGTGGAGTTACTTGGAACATTTTTAATGGTGTAAAAATAGTGATTTAGTTGCATAGGCTACGCTATGCCACCACAGCTAGCTGAAAACCTTATGCAAGTTCGGCGAAAATCGGCGCAATTCGAAATACTAGGGGGTGACCGAAGGTGCCTATTGGACACATGTAAGTACTCGGCAACATCTTTCAGTGCAGCTAAGGTCAATTTCACACCGGAATTCTCCTTTAATAAATACAAGACTACATGAGTGGTTGCTTACATCAGACTTTATCCCCCCCCAAGGACTCCATATTTCTGGAACCAGTGAGTTTTGCATTTCAAGAAAAGAAAAGCCACAGACATTATTTTCTGTGTAACTGAAACCCTGGCAGATGGATCTTTGACTGGACGTATATTAAGTACTAGAAAAAAAGAAAGAGCATCATTTAATATTACTGCAGTGCTTAAGCTATAGCATCTGTGTTCTGGGGAGAGAGGGCTTGCCAGGGTGCAGCAGTGTGGATCGATAGCCACTGCATCCAGAGCACCAAGGACCAGTGCCCACTGATCTTGGAGCATGACATTTGATTTCACCTCTCTAAATCACATCACATTTGTGTATCAGCAGGTGCCATTAGTAATTAATCAGAAAGCAACTTCCATAAGTCATTTTTGTGGGTTTCATAAATAGTACCTTGGCACGTATTATCAAGTTTAATTCTTGTGCAACAGCTTTAACCCTGATACCCCAATAGAATTTTACAGCCATGATTTTGGGCTGATTTTAGCCCCGTTTCAGTCAGGTTTAAATGTTCCTTTAAAATAGGGCGAAATTTCTGTCTAATCGCTAGTGTGAGCAGACTCGCCACAGTCAATTCGTAGATATATAAGAATCAGTGTTTCTGACAGACTGGATTGGTAATCTGACATGTCAGAACATTTTGACGGCTGTCAGGCAGCGTGAGCCAGTAGAAAGTGCTGTACAGAAATCATGACCTACAATTAGCAACAGCAATTAGCGTAATGTGAAAAAAACACGAATGCTCTGTGAGCAAATCAGCTAGCGCTGGGTTGGCTCTCTTGTAAATACTACGCTGAACCCTGTGTGCTGGTGTATTAGATACAAGGCAGGCCAATGGCACGTGGCTGTGTTCAAGACGACTTGAATCCTGCAGAATTCCACATACCTCATTAAGGACATGTAGTGTGTGAGGTACCACATTGTAGGTGTCTGAAACAAAAAAGAGTGTTTACCCCGTTTAAAGGAGAAATTCAGCTACAGTGCTACACTCTGGGGGCATGTTCGTGAGCCCCCATGTTCATGCCCCCACAGTGTAATGCTGTAGCTGCCTGACTGCTTTGGCTGTTGGCTGCAGCAACTCGAACTAGGTAAAAACAATTGTTTTCATTTTTTGACAGTACTAGGTGACTTTGAGAAACGGAGATCTACATGAAAAATCGCCGGATGTCTTCTTTAAGTCTGTTTATATCACTGGACTGTAAAGCGATTGTGATTGTGTGATCCTGTGTAATAACAACTCAGTAATAACACCAAATACACTTCTGCATGGCTATTCACACACAAACTAAAACTGTTCTAATGGCATTTTCAGACCTATAGTTTAATTGTTTGGTCCGCAGCATGCAATGAATTGTTACAATGTTGCATACAGACTTTGGTTCGGTTCAGTTTCATATTTGTAGACAGACCAAAATGTGTAATAATTGAGCTAACTGCTCCGTCAGGTCGGTTTTTTGGTGTTTATCTTACGGTCATATGAGCAACTTTGGAGTTACACACTTGGCTCTGCTCTCCTACTGCATCATTTGCATTAGTCACTTTTGGCAAATTGTAGCGTTTGAGAATGATAATAGAAAATATTCTGATGAATTGCATTGCCATGTAGCCTACTCATCCGACCATATATCTATGAAAGATTGTTTATACCTCCTCACACATCCATGTTTGTCCACGGTTCATGTAATTAGGACCATTCTCGCATGCCATTTATATAGGAAGTGAACAGGAAATTAAATTAGCCCAATTTTACCCACAATTCAGTGATCTTAACTCCCATTATTCATTACAACTACTGTTCGACCTATTTGTTTCAGATTGCTTTCTCACCCGCAGGACCGCACAAGAGTTCGCTAGTATTTTGTCAGCATTTCATCAATGTTTACCAACAATATAGATAATAGCATATATGTTAAAGCTTACACAAGCTTTTATCTCTGCCTTTCCACTATGTTGATTACACTGTGTCATATTAGATTGTTGAGTGCTCAAAAAATAACTGGCAGTGTGGGATACCTCATGTGTTCAAAACTTTCCTGAATGGTAAATGCAGCTGCACAGGTTCTGTTGCTGATAACTATAGCAGAAGCAATAGCAAAAGAGTGGATATTCTCAGTTTCACTCTGTTGGTCTGAGCTTGGTTTCATTTAGTTGTCTTCAAATGTTTTATTTGAAGGTAAATCACCATATCCATTTCACCATATGGGCAAGTTAGTATGATCAAACAACTCCTTTAGTGGAAACCTTAGTACCCCTTTTCAAGATTCTTCACTGCTTTTGCAGCATGTACTGCTGCTGTTGCTCAAGAGGCATGAGGCTGGTCCATCCCATCCACTGTGTCATGTCTAGTGTGAGTGGAGCCTTGTCTTTCCCTTCTTCTTCTTCTCCTTCTCCTTCTTCTCCTTCTTCTCCTTCTTCTTCTTCTTCTTCTTCTTCGTCTCCTTCTTTTTCTTCTTCTTCTGCTTCTTCTTCTTCTCCCCTGCCTCCTAACTCCTTGCGTTGCATAGTTAATGTATCCGACTGACTGTATCCAATCATGTCGTCTCAGCTGCGTACCTCTCTGGGCTGCTCTGTTGCTAGGTCTCCATCAGTGTGGTCTCTGTCTTCTATAAGCTATTCTCTCTGAAGCACTCACTTTACTCACACACACTCCTAACAATCACACGTGTGGTCTCTGTCTTCTATAAGCTATTATCTCTGAAGCACTCACTTTACTCACACACACTCCTAACAATCACACGTTCATGCAGAAGCCATTTTTCTGTGTTTCACGTCATGCTTTGTTGTGAACACACATATGTGCAGTCTACATCTCGGAGTATACAGTATACTGTCCCTGGGTATCTCACAGTGTCACACACATCACTGGAATCAACTGGGATCTGGGAAAACTGGGATCACTGGAACTTTGTGTATTTAGAGTGAGGAGCAGTGATACTCTACTGCCTGCCAGGTATAGTTACTGTATTTTCTTCACTGAAACACTGTCATCCATGATGGCACTGTGATATACAGGAGAGGCCCCTCCCTTGCCATGTCACCATACCCATTTCTCTCACAACAGCGCTGGACCTGCCAATCAGTGGTCAAACCTTAATTTCATTTCACAGTGAGATGGAAAAAACCCTTTTCTTTGAGCTGTGACTATATTACCCCTGGGTCTAATGGGCTTTTCCATTCTGTCTTGGATGGTCAGTGTTTGTTTATGTGTGTGTCTGTGTGTGTGTGTGTGTGTGTGTGTGTGTGTGTGTGTGTGTGTTGGTGGGGTGGGGTGGGGGGTGACTGTTGGGTAAGGGGGTCCAGTGGTCCACCCCTTCCATCTGTTCAGAGGGCAGTAGGCTCTCTTTAGCAGAGTGTTTGTATCTCTCTCCATGTCCTAACACCTGCCCTGCTCTGAGTCCTCCAGCACAACAATCACACCCTCTCCCTCTGCCCTCACACTCTGTCTTCCCTGACAGCCATCATTGTGAACAGAGCACTAATTGCCCTGACTCCCTCGGGGCATAGAAACAGTGTAAGACTGAGGGGACTGTGTGTGAGTGTGTGTGTGTGTGTGTGTGTGTGTAATTGGGATTGTTCTAGGGCTCACACGCGTCCCTGTATTGTTGTCTTCACGGACGAGCGGTTTCATATAGATCAGTGGGAACGCACAGAACCTGGGCTGACAGGACTGAGAGAGAGGGAGAGAGGGGGGGGGGGTTCTGTCCGTGAGACAGAGCTGAGCGACAGAGACGCAGAGAGAGAGAGAGAGAGAGAGAGAGAGAGAGAGATAGTGAGCAAAACAGAGCAAGGAGGACTTCCCTCAAGTCACCGGTCCACAGCGCTCCAGCTTTCAGGAAACAGAAATCAGCGCATGCACACTCAGCCAGCCACACACACACACACACGCTGACACACACGCGCGCACTCTGACACACACCCTCTCCTCTCGCTCTGACACACGGAGGTTTAACCGTCTTAACCGAGGGCTTTGTTAAAGTGAGTAAGAGCACAGCAGCAAGCAAGTCAAGACACAATGGAGGAGAACATGGAAGAAGGGCAGTCACAGAAAGGTACTGTGAAAGAGAATTGCACTGTTTTTTATTAGAGAGCGCCGCTCCACTTTGATCCATTGTGTCCTTTGGTCCACGTTCACTTGCATCGCTACTGTGTTCTGTGCCACAACCAGAGACCTGTTCGTTTTTTAACAGAAAAAAAACAAGTGATCATATGTATCCTATTTAAAGAGTAAATTTAATTTAGTGGATTTTTTTTCCGTTTATTTTATTTATTTATTTTTCATTGTTTGTTTATGAGCTGTTAGTCTATGGGAGAGTGCATGTTGAATAGTTGATGACATGCTGTTTTAAATAGAGCGCTTGTGTTGGTGTTGGGGCAGGACGCACAGGTCCGGGGGGGCATGGGGAGAGCGGACTGTGTTTGGGGATAATCTTTGCCATTCATCGGTGCTGTGCTTTCCACGCTTGTCTTGATGGGTCACTGGAGACAGGAGGATTGGTACAAATTTGCTCTCTCTCTTTCCCCATCTCTGATTATCTCTCTATTTCTTTATCTCTCTCTCTTTATCTCTCCTCTCTCTCTCTCTCTCTTTATCTCTCCCTCTCCTCTCTCTCTCTTTCTCTCTCTCTCTAGTTGTCTGTTCCCATCTGCCCAGTTATGGTTACAGCACTGCCATTACAACGCTATCTCCAGCGCAAATCTGATCAGCATGACTCTCCAGCCCTTTGTCCCTTTAACAGGCGTTTGTTTTGTTGAGGGGTTGCCATTCATGTGATTTAAAAGCAGAACTGTGTGTGTGTGTGTGTGTGTGTGTGTGTGTGTGCAAATCAGGAAAGGAAAAGGGCTAGCAGGGTGGGTGTGTTATTGCAGAGTAGGAGAGGGAGACTGTGCGTGTTTTTTTTTTTAAGCCTCCAAGATACTTGCCTGTCTCTGGTAGACCTCCATCTCTCTTTTTATTTCCAAAATAACAAAAGCGGGGAAGAGCTGAATGTCATGAATTATCAATATCCTGATGTTGCACAGAGTTGCTTCAAAGCCAAAGCGCATTCCATTGAGATATGTGCAGCCAATGAAAAGCGAAAAGCGTAGAGCGAATGTTGAGGCTCTTTTTTAACATCTCTCCCTTCTGCTAGATAAATTCACATACGCGTGCCCATCCTTAAAAAAGACAAAGGAAAAGACAGAGAGCAATGGGATGTGGAGGATTTTAAGACTTAATTCAAGAAGCCAGTGTTGGGACTGCCATTGCGAGGCTGGTTTGTGTTTTATTGGTGGTCCCAGAGCTCCATATCTCCTTTAAGTAACCATTCAGCTCACTCATTAGAACTGACCCACTTATTATTCAGGGGGACAGAGGAAATAGTAGGGCAGTGGTAAACATACAGCATTTTCAGCCAATGCCTCCGTTTTTGTCTCTATCCTTCTCTCTCTCTATCTCTCTCCTTTTCTCCCTCTCTCTCTGTCACCCCTTGCTTTAACAGGGTGCAAAATCACAGCAGCACACCATATTCCACAGAGTCTTGTTTCAAAACAAACCTGCCATGGCTGTTTGTATAAAAAAAAACATGCTGCAAAGGTCTTGTTTCTTTCTGTATTGTGAAGCACTGACTGGGCTACCAGAGCAGGCGGGGTATTGTGAGGTGTTTACATGGTGTGTGAACCTGTTATCGTTGTTCCAGTAGGGAGCAGACCCAGCCAGCACAGTGACAGCTTGCACCCATTTGGAAGGTGTTGCAGTTCCCAACAGCTGGTAAATGGCGACGGGGAATCATTTGGTAAAGCCTTCTGAAACGAGTTCTGTCCTCAGAGAGACACTGATTTATTTATTTGCCTTGCAAGGATTAGGCATTGAGATTCTTTTTTTTTACAAGGGTGGGGACATTGAGTCTACCTGAATGTTTACTGTGAGGGGATGATAAATACTGTAAATATCTGAGTGCCCCTCCCCTTCTCTGTTGGTCTCCTTTCCCATTGTGCAGCCGCAGGCTTAGACTGCTACATTGATTGACATCAAATGGAGGTAGACTTGTGTATAGGTCTCCTTAGAGGTGGGGTGGTGGGGCTGGAGGTAGACTTGTGTGCAGGTCTCCTTAGAGGTGAGCAGGTGGGGCTGGAGAAGACACGGTACAGGAGACACACAGTGTGTGTGTGTGTGTGTGTGTGGGGGGGGGGGGGTTGCTTTCCCTCCACAGATCTTGCTATTGTGACAAGGGATGTGGCAAGAGGGGGTGGGGTATTTATGTGTGTCCCATTTGTTTTGTTGAGGGGTTGCCATTCATGTGATTTAAAAGCAGAACTGTGTGTGTGTGTGTGTGTGTGTGTGTGTGTGTGTGTGTGTGTGTGTGTGTGTGTGTGTGTGTGTGTGGTATTGTGTATTGTATCTGTGTATTGGGATTTGTGTGAGAGTCCTTAATTCAAGATATAGAAGTACAGGTGATGGATGATGGATACCTCATTCTTAATCCCTTCCAGTTGCTCATTGAAACACACACACACACACACACACACACACACACACACACACACACACACCTTGAGCAGCAGAGAAATTGTGGTGCTATCAGTGTGCTCTGTGTCCAGGAATAAATGAATCATTCATCTTTAGCAGATGGCAGAGAGGGACAGATTAATGTCCTTGTTCGCTGCCCTTAAGTGAATCAGCTGACAGATGAGTTACTCGTATTGGAGGTGTCACCTCTGCCTGTGTGTGTGTGTGTGTGTGTGTGTGTGTGTGTGTGTGTTTCAATGAGCAACATTGAAAGAAAATGACTAAAAAGTGAGTATAAAATGAGTGAGTATAAAAACAGAGACAAAGTCTAAAGTGATGGCAGCCCACATGATGATGATGGTGATGGTAGTGATGGTGATGATGGTGATGGTGATGGTGGAGATGGTGATGATGATAGTGATGGTAGTGATGATGATGGTGGTGATGGTGATGATAGTGATGGTGGTGATGGTGATGATAGTGATGGTGGTGGTGATGATGATGGTGATGGTAGTGATGGTGATGGTGGTGATGGTGATGATGATGGTGATGGTAGTGATGATGATGGTGGTGATGGTGATGGTGGAGATGGTGATGATGATGGTGGTGGTGATGGTGATGAAGGCAGTCAGTGCATTAGAATTCCTCTTGAGCTTTAGCACCATGTATCCAATTAGAAAACCAAAAGATTGTAAAAACGAATTATATTCCAGCCCGAGTTGTCGGTTGGCTTCTGCCTCGTCTATCAAGTGGTTTTAATATGGATGCCGTATCGATTAGCTTTCTGGACTGGATACGGTGAGTAGTGAAATTAAATACTTGTGTGGGTTCCCGGCGCTCTCTTGGTCCATCAATCAGGGCTGGTTGTTCACCGCACTCTCAAATGCACTAATGCCGGATTGATCTTTTACCGTCTGAACGAAATCTCATGCCAGCGGCAGCATTTTTTAGCCATGGCTCAGATTTACTTTGGAATTGGCCTACTTTTCACTCAGTCATTAATTATTTAGAATTCGCTAATGGGATGCTCTTAATGACGTAATGTTGTTACATGGGTGTTGTGTATCTACATTATATATATATATATATATATATATATATATATATATAATGTAGATACATAGTATATAGTATATATATAGTATATCACTTATGTATATCACTTGAAGGTACAACCTCAGATGTTTTCATGATAGTCTCTCTCTCTCTTTCTTTCTCTCTCTTCTCCCATTCTCTATCTGTGATGGATAGAGAGATGCAAGGCAGCCATAAACGCTTCCATTAACTGCCGTCAATCACTGACCAGTGAGCCAGAGAGACCTGCAGTGCCCCCATAAACAGCCATGTGTTGGCTCACCTGGTGGAGGACAGCGCCGTAATGCACAAAAAGATCTCATCATGAGCCATAATCACATTAGCCTGCCGAGGTTAGCTGTCAGATCAGGGCGGGTTAGCCAGTGAGGAGCTTTAGTTCTCTGCATCTCAGGGAAATAAGCACAACGACCCCCTCCCCAAACCCCCCATAATTTGAACTATGGGCCAGGGGGAGGTAGAGCGATGGGACGGGACTCTAATGCAGCACTAATGTGTTGCCGAATCGCTAGCAGCGCTAACCGTTAGCCCCTTCAGCCGTTTTAACCTTAGCTGGAGGTTCTTGGCAGGTGGTGAAACAGTTGCTTTCATTCGGGACACTGACTGAGTGTCTTTCTCTCTGGTTCAAGCTGTAATTATGCAAGAAAGTTTAATTAGTGTGCCGACCAGAGGCGCAGCCGTGCTTTGTGTCCGAGGGTCAGCCTTCTTCATTTGGGATTCTTGGACTCCACAAAGGTCAATTTTTTTCTTGCCAACACCAGTTGAGATGACAGTCCTATTGCAAACACAACAATGGACAATTTGATACAGAGCTCGAGGGAAACGCCTGTGATGTAATACTGTTAGTAGATGTCCTTAGCGTTACACAGCAACATTAATCGATACATGAGGCTGGCTCATGGTTGAAGAAAAGAAAAAAACATGTCCTGTCTAGTTAATGTCACAGGCTACAGCATTATTGTCATGCAAAAGATGTATACAGACTTACTGAAGCAGTTCATGAGTTTGTTAAGCTGCTGTCAATCATTCTGCACTCTGTATTTAGTCTGTAGACGTTGGCCATGCAAACAATGTATAATTACCTATTTTACATGTGAATGGCTACAGTCAAGGCAGAGCATCTGTGTATCTGTGTTCAACTGTACATGCTGGTTGTTGTTTACAGTGTCCACATGATGTATTGTATCTTTGTTAAAGTTAAAGTTGTTTTCCACAAGGTTCATAGAAATCCTCATCACACCAGAGGCAAATTCAGCAGGTCCATTAGTAGAGAGATAACAGAGAGATAATAGCTTTTTATTGCCTGACAGAAATCGGAATGCCTGGGCTTTCATAGACTTCTAACCTTTTTCTCTGAGACTCACCAGCATCATTCATTGAGTGATACAATGTGACAAAGCTCAGGATACAGCCATGCTGTGCTGTGTTCTGGGGCTGAGAGTCTGAAGTCAATGCTGTTTATTGCACAGCTTGTAGACCAGACCTGGTCGACCCATTCTTTGAAGGACAACATGACCACCATGTATCATAAAAGTATTCAAGGCAAACTGCTGGGGATGCTCAGCTATAATGTGGTGGTGTTATCAGGAAACAGGATACAGCCATGCAACAGGAGCTGTCACAGATGTGTGAGAAGCCAGATATGGCTTTCTTTCTTCCCCATCCACAAATGCAGCTGCAACAAAGCAGAGAACACCAGTCTCTCTCTGCCTGGTTTCCGCTCTCAAGGCAGTCCCTCTTGAGATTGCAGTAGCTTATTTGATGTAATTTCTGTGATTATTCATTCTAATGTGTATGAAATGCGGTTAAACAACCACACAGTTCACGCAGCGGCAGAGTAATGAGAGTTAATTAATTAGCCGCAGCTAAGACATGGTACAATAAAGCGAGCACAGGCACCAGCACCACCACAGCGTCTGGAGAAAAGGTGGCAACAGTGGCCACACAGACTCCTCTCTCGCATGCACTAATGCTGCTGCTGGTCCATTAGCAGATGGAGGGAAGAGCAGAGGAGGGCTGTCCCCTCACAGGACACACCGTGTTCTCACTGCAAGCCACACGATGCCAGCCAAATGAGTTTGATTCATTCTTCAATTAGAATATGCTACTGGATGCAGTAACGCCACACAGTGCTGTGCGGTGCAGCGGCGCGATGCGGCACAGTGTTTTGAGCAGAACTTTTGTCGTTGTGCTCGTGTTGTTCTGCTATATGGAAGAACAAAACATGATGCAGTAGAACAGTGTATTTAAAGGATTTCATGTGGACAGGGAGCAGTAAGTGTTACACGACCGTCAGGCGCTCACATGCAGTTATGACAAGCAGTAAGCCTGAGCCCCAATGAAGCTGCATTTACCATTTCTGTGACTTTCAGGCACTATCACTAATACAGCAGAGATTGTGACTAGTGTTTCTCTGATTTACCAGGAAATCACTGAGATCCTGCAGCCGACCAATGTGGCAGCTGTAACAGTGTTCCTAAAGTGCTGTTAAAGCTGTGAGAGCTCTGTTTGGAGCACTGTTGAGATGCCAATCAGCAGGGCATTGTGACCCAGTACCTTTGTACATAGAAACATCAGTAGACGTCCTTTGTGACGTGAGGTTCTCTGTGTGAGCCTGAAGGGGGGTCTTGGTGTTACGGGCCACGTGTGTGGTGTTGTGACTGCACTCTGAGGGAAAGCGTTTGACCTCTGGGCGCGTGTGTACCTCCCTGTGAGGCCTCCGGGCCATCATAAAAGGCCTCTGCACATTGAGTGCCACTCTGGGGCCTGGGAAGCCCCGGATCGCATTAATAATTCACACCTAAAGAATAGGCTCTTCTTGGATTGATCTGAAGAAGTCCAAAATACCAAAATTCACTGTTTGATATAGTACTTGTACAAAGCCTATCGTTTCAGGCATACTGCTGTGACAGACATTTACACTGTCTTTTGCCATAGTGCTACAAATAATGGACACTTTTTTATGCTTTTTGTTGAAAGCAAACAGATTGGTATCCTCTATCGAAAACAGAATTCATTACCCGAAGAACTAATATAGGTTGCTATGGCGATAGAGCAAAAGCACAGTCCAGGTGTGTTGTGACTGATATAGAAACACAGTGCTGCACGTCACAGGTGCCGCCACCAGAAGGGCAGGTACTCGCTCAAACTGATGTTTTTTTTAGAAGGATCTCTGAAATGGACCTCAAAAAATCCATAGCTCTCAAGGTTATGTGACAAGTCCTCTACTGAATCAGAAGAATGTATGCTTCATTGTTTGGTGAGTCAGTGGTGGTAAATTTTCTGACTTGCTTTCGGTTGAGTTAATTCATGAGTCGACTAGGAGGTTAGGGAGACAGTGCATTTAATAGAGCTTGGGGTTGAAGGGATTCTTGCCTGTGTAGAGTTCATTGTGACATTTGCAATAAATTCATCTAAAGTAGAGAATAAAAACAAAATACAAAAGCATTTTCAATGCAATCAGAATGCCATTGTTTATTTAATCGGCAAGACAGTTAGTAGTGCATTCATGTAACTGAGAACTTCCAGATTGCATAGTGCTGTAATTATCCATTTTAATACAATACTCATATTTCAGACTGTGGCACTGGAGATGATCTCATGTAATCCCACTTGATGCTGAATCATGCATAATAGTGCTAGATATTGTGAGGAGAACAAAAGGTTGATTAAACTAGCAAGTGCAAACAAACAGCTTATCATAGCACATAGAATATGTTTTTATTTTCGAGAAGTTGACACTTGGAGGGATCTTCTGTGGCCTGATCTTCTGTATTCTACAGTAACCATGTTTTTTATCCAGTTGTAGGATTTGCTGTAATGCAGTGTAATCCATCCAGACCAGGTTGATAGTCTTTAGTTAATTGTGCCCAAAGTGCACTTTTAATGTTCTAAAGTGCCCCAAGGTATTTTGCAATAGGTCCTTAAGTTATATCAATGCATTTACATTGAGACCTTAACATTCAAACAGGGACTCTCTGTGTTACCAGAACACTTCACCTTAGTACACACATCAACCTGATTTTCAAAGCAACGACTGTTCTGAACTCCTGTCTTATTCTTTCAAAATAAACCAAAACAATACACTTTATCAACAGTCCAGTAAAATGGAGGCCATCTCATCGCTTGACCTTCATTAGCCACATCTATGGCATCTTTACAAAACAAGCTTATAGCAGCTGAACAGCTTCATGTACATACTTTAATGCTCTAAACACACCGGGCTCATAACAAACTGCTTTAACATAAGAACTCAGGCTCCTCCAGGTGAGAGTGTTGACCGACAAGATTGGGATCTGACAGGCACTCTGTGATGTAGACATGATTGGCACCTGGTGATTGCTTTGCGGGATCCGCAGACACCACTGGCTAAGATGCTGTCAGACACAATACACCACCCTTACAACAAGGCGGTACAACCAATTACAGGCACAGCATTGCTCTTGTGTTGCCTGGTGCCCTGTGACATCACACAGAGCGACCGCAGACAGACACGTAGCCATGAAAGAGCATCAAACAAATATCACCCACCTTTGGTCTCATTCACAAGCAGCACAGTTTGGGGGGAAACAGTTGGAGTATGCGGCATAAAGTGTGTGTAATGTTTTTCAGTCGTTGCGCTTTCCGTCCTTTGTTATCGAAAAAGAAGAGAGGAGTGTGTGTGTCGATTGATGTCCATGGTTGTTGGCAAGGTTGCTCATCCATTCAGCCAAGCTGGTGGGGGTAATCAGACATGCTCAAAGGCATAAATAGTGGAAGAGGAATAGATGACAAGCAAAGAGCAATTCAAAGAAGACTTGTGTCTCTGATTGGCAGCTTGGAAAATTGTTTTAGGGGATGGTTGCTGTGCTGCCACCGACAGCAAGAATCACAGGGCATTCACCAGGCGTTGACTGGCGAGGATGCAACACGCTGCCGATTGCTGTCCCAGCAGAGCAAGCAAGACTGTGGAGAGGAGAGGCTGCTTTATCTGTTGTCCAGAGGAACACCCTATGTTTTACAATGAGTGTACAACTATAAACCAAACCAGACCACACACAAACACACACTTAGTAGGTTACTAAGTACTATAGTACCTACATTCAACCCTAGTAGCACAGTGACAGTGTCTACACAGGCAAGCTGGTGGTCACAGTGCTGGTTTTCTGTGTGAAGACACCCTGGTAATGATCTTAAAAGCTCTCCATAAGGCTTCTTATGAGGGCTACTCTGAGTGATTGTTTCTCCATATGGTCATCATTAAACTTTAAAGAGTAGAGATACATTGGTTCTTTGCATTATGACCACTTAAGTGGACATAATGAGACAACACCACCTGGGTCTCAAAGTCCATAAGCCAATACCCTGACCAGCAGTTAGCCTCAGCCACAAATTATACCTCAATACTCCATAACTCATTATGTATGACCCATAAAACCATAATAAACATGGGGTGATCATTAATCAGTTTTAACCTAAGTATGCAAAGGCTTTTTGGACACAAGCCAGTGATATTTTGTAATCAAAAATCCAAAAGAACTACAGCAATGTTTGTCAGCTTTTTAGTCTCTGATCTAGTGTCAGTTGCATCTCCTTGATTTACGCTCTCCTGCAGTAACACTTTACAATAGTTGACTTAGTTGTTTAGTCATTAGTTGTTAATAACTAACAATTAAGTCATAGTTTATAATGTTTAAGTTTAAGTATAAGTGTATATATACTCTTTTGATTTCCCGGGAAATTTGGTCTATGCATTTATCCCAATCTGTGAATTAGTGAAACACACTCAGCACACAGTGTACACACAGTGAGGTGAAGCACACCCTAATCCCGGCGCAGTGAGCTGCCTGCTACAGCGGCGCTCGGGGAGCAGTGAGGGGTTAGGTGCCTTGCTCAAGGGCACTTCAGCCGTGCCTACTGGTCGGGGTTCGAACCGGCAACCCTCAACCGGTTACAAGTCCGAAGCGCTAACCAGTAGGCCACGGCTGCCCCACGGCTGTTTACTACTAATACATAAATTATTAATATTTTAGCTCAATCTGAAAAGGCCTGTTTTGGTTTGTCAAAGTTTGCAAGGTGCAGGGCAGTGAGCCAAACCTTTGGGGAAGCAAATCACTGGCATCAGGTCAGCCGTTTAACACTAAGGCTTAAAAAGGTTCCTGTTGGTGAACAGGGAAATGGAATAATTGGTGAACTTTTAGCCCTTTTTTAAATCCAAAATAAAGAAATAAATAAAAGTGTAGCTGCAATGGTTACCAGCCATTTTTGGTTGTAGAGCTGATACAGCCATGTTAATTTGCATGGCAAAAATCACACACATGATTCCACGGTAATGAAGGCGGACCTGTTTGCATATCTCTGCCCTGCATCTGTCAGATGTGACTCATTTACTCTTGCTAATACATTTATTTTTTGTAGAGGCAGACAGCTGTTTACAGCAGAATTCCCCATGCTTATCAATATGGAACACCAGCTAACACAAAAGCATTTAGTCACAAAAAAGATGTAGGAGGAGACTGGTGTTTTCTTGTGTGTTTCTTGTATGCCTATCAGTATCTGCATTGTGCCACTGTCAGTGCTAATGCCACAGGAGGGTGGAGAAAGGAGAACCTATTTTCCTATGAGGGCTAGGTACCACCTCTCAGTCACAGAGAGAGAGAGAGAGAGAGAGAGAGAGAGATCATTGCCTGTGCTTTTGGTGGTTCAGTAGAACATTGCTGGTATCGAAAATTAATACACACACAGATGGGCACACACACACACACACACACACACACACACAGCATAAGCATTAAGCATTAGCATTATCAGTGAATATAGATACGTGAGTGAATGTAGACCATTGTATTTGACAGGCTTTAACAGGACAGGAGTTAAGTCCACTGGACTTGTCATGGTCCATAGAAGAAGTTACGTATACGGACTCTTTTTGATTTTGATTTTGTTTTATTTTGAGCCCTGACCTCTTTCTCTCAAAAGGAATGACTCATTTATTGCAGACGCCTGCTACCAAGCCATGCAGACCCTATGGGTGTTGTTGTTGGTCCTGTGAAAAGACAGTTGACTCCTGACTCCTGAAACTTTTCCATGAGGGTCTATTTGTGACTACATTGACCCCGAGTTCTCTGCTCAGCTGAAGTCTGACCAGCCTCAGACAGGGTGGATAGAAGCCCCTCCGCAGCGCACAGACAAAAGTGACCACCGCAGACAGTGCCCCTCATTCAAAGGCCTGGGCAAGCCCACTACTGGATCCGCAACAGTGACCTTACGTAACCTGGCTGCGGCCGACTTGTTTTCATGTGCGCGGATGAGCCATTGATGAGCCATTGGGCCTCGGTGACACAATGGAGAATAGACGCGACTGTCTCGCTGTCTTCCCTGGCCAGCCAAACTGTTGCGTGAACCACAGAGACCATCGAGTCTTCGTTAAGTTTGCCCAATGGAGCACGCTAGCCTGTGAGCTCGGGCCAAATGGTCAGGGCATCTGAGGCCAGAGGCCTGTGAGCACAGTGTTCTCACTGGAACTGGACAAAGGCGATGCCAACCAGCCACACACAGGACATGGCCATACTGATGACCTGATGTGCTTTATCTATCTATCTATCAGGTGCACAAGCACAACAGATGGATTTTGTTTAATGTTCTGTTTTTGTTGAGGATGGTATAGTCAAGTCAAGGGTCAAGGGTCAAGGTAACTTTTTGTCCCCGAGGGGCAATTAATTGCACAGCCAGCAGACAAACATAAGGACAAGACACACAACAATACATAACAACATAAACACCCACAGGATCTAACACAGACACACAACAATACATAACAACATAAACACCCACAGGATCTAACACAGACACACAACAATACATAACAACATAAACACCCACAGGATCTAACACAGACGCACAACAATACATAACAACATAAACACCCACAGGATCTAACACAGACGCACAACAATACATAACAACATAAACACCCACAGGATCTAACACAGACGCACAACAATACATAACAACATAAACACCCACAGGATCTAACACAGACGCACAACAATACATAACAACATAAACACCCACAGGATCTAACACAGACGCACAACAATACATAACAACATAAACACCCACAGGATCTAACACAGACGCACAACAATACATAACAACATAAACACCCACAGGATCTAACACAGACACACAACAATACATAACAACATAAACACCCACAGGATCTAACACAGACACACAACAATACATAACAACATAAACACCCACAGGATCTAACACAGACACACAACAATACATAACAACATAAACACCCACAGGATCTAACACAACAATACATAACAACATAAATACCCACAGGATCTAACACAGACACACAACAATACATAACAACATAAATACCCACAGGATCTAACACAGAATTAAAAATAAATATAGTTAAAACAGTTCTGGCAGATTGTTTAAAATGGAAATGGAAGTCGGGATAAAAGAGTTTCTGAGTCTATTGGACCTGCATCTGGGCATGGAGTACATACTGAAAGAGTTAAAATGGAATAAGCATTTGACATATAACCCCTGCCAGCTCCTCCCTGCCCCACTCCCTGTAGGTCTCCTCCATTGTAGTGGGTCTCCAAACCTCCTCCATTGTCCAACTGAGTTTGCTGTAGTGAGTCTCCAAACCTCCTCCATTGTCCAACTGAGTTTGCTGTAGTGGGTCTCCAAACCTCCTCCATTGTCCAACTGAGTTTGCTGTAGTGGGTCTCCAAACCTCCTCCATTGTCCAACTGAATTCACTGAAGTACAGTAAGTGGGTCATCACTCTCAGGCAGGCAGAATTTGCACTGTTCTGTCGACATGGTAACGGCACTGGTCGATTAAACATGCACAGATGAATCAGTAAAGAGATGGAAGCCTTAGAGATACCTGTGTGTGTGTGTGTGTGTGTGTGTGTGTGTGTGTGTGTGTGTGTGTGTGTGTGTTTGTGTGTGTGCGTGTGTGGTTTGTGTGTGTGCATGTGTGTGTGTGTGTGTGTCAGGGGGGTTGAAAATGCTAAATGTTTTGTGTTAAAAGTTGAGTATTCCAAAGCTCCTGGGATACCCAGACTGCATTCTCTCCGCCTCTCTGCAGTGAAGAGAGTCAGTAACATTATGAACATTATTGAAGTCCTGGCCACACTCATCCCATTTTCACCACTTACCATAAGTGCACCTGCACTATTCAAGTTGAGTGCCATTCAGTCAAAACTGAATTTTCATCACATTGTGTAAAGCAACCAAATACTGTAATACCTGCTATCATTCTGGTATGGATGACTGGCCATTGTCTCTGTGGTACCTGTGCTCTTTCAGCTGAATGTATGTTCATGTACTGTCTGAGCTTTGTGTGTGTGTGTGTGTGTGTGTGTGTGTGTGTGTGTGTGAAAAAAGAAGGCTTACATTTTCCACCAGCTCCTGTATTGAGGTGGCATGCCTGCTCTTTTCTTGTCCTCCGAGGTAACCATTAGATAATTATGACCTCTGACCCCCAGGGAATACAGCCCCCCCCCCCCCCCCCTTCAGTGGCTGTGGACAGATGGAGAGAGTGAGTGTGAGATGGGACTGGAGGGAGGGAGGGTACGATGGAGGGAGGACCTTAACAGTGGGGTGGGGTGAGCGAGAGGGAGAGAGAGAGAGAGAGGGGGGGGGGGAGGGGATGAGGAGGGGTGGGTCGAGAGGTGGTCCCTTTGTCACCGGGGAGACGCCTTCTGCCGCGTGCTGTGCACTCACATGACGGGCGGCTGCTCCCTTCCATCTGAGCCCAGCGAAACAGGGTCATGGCATATCAGCACTGCACGGCCTGGTATATATAATGCCATATGCTATAATGCAACCCACATGCGCAAAGCATACAACACAGGGGTATAACATATCAGTACCTCGACACACACACACGACACACACACACACACACACACACACACACACACACACACACACACACACAGAAACACATACACAGAAAAACAAACACACACACACACACACACACACACACAGAAACACATAACCACACATACCCATTGGCCAAAATCCTTTCAGTGCAATGGTACAGCATGCAAGTGATGGATGCAGACAGACAGAGATGAACAGGAGTGAAGGAAGGGTGAGGGAGGAGAGGAGAGATGTAGGAAGGAGTGAAGGAAGGGTGAGGGAGGAGAGGAGAGATGGAGGGTGAGAAAAGAGAAGACGGCAGTGAAAGGAGGAGAGGAGGAGAATGAGATGAAGATTAGCAGAGTGAGAAAGATGAATGGATAAAGAGAAAGTGACAGAGAGAGATGGGGGTGCGCTGTGCAGATAGAGAAAGAGAGAGAGAGAGAGCGCATGAGAGAGAGAGAGAGAGAGAGAGAGGGAGGGAGAGAGACAGAGGGAGGGAGGGATAGAGGGAAGCGGCTGCAGAGGAGCTGCGGTTGAATAATTGATGGTGATGGCAGGCACCTCTCCGAGCGGCGTAGCGCTGGGCTCTAAATTATGGATGAGGCCCTCCTGTATACGCACTCACTCCTCTCCTCCCCCTCAGCCCGTTTGTCCTGCTTTAACAACACCGGCTCCATCAGGACGTGTAAACGCTAGACCAACGCAACCCTTCCTAAAGACCGCCCCCTCGGTGATGAGGCCCAGCAGCTCCAGAGAAGGGGGGGGGGGGCTGAGTGGTGTTGGTTGAGAAATCCATGCAGTGAGATTGCCCAGAAAATACGTCACTTGATCTACTGTGAAGCAAACAGCTCAGCAGGTGAGAAGACAGGAAGACAGTGAGTGGATAAAGACTAGTGCTGAACAGTCAAAATGATGGCCTAGCTGTCTTCTCCACTACCATAGTGGGAGGAGCGGAGCTTGGAAGACAAAAAGAAATCTTCTACAGGAAAAAGACATTACATACAAGGATCCCACGAGTCATACAAGGCAAGACATGGGATACCTATGGTTGTTGGGTCAGAGAGTTGGAAGTACTAGGGTCAGGCATATTGAGAGGATGTTCCAGCGCCACGCATTTGACAGGGTAACACAATTGCAACATGCTTGGCACTGCTGGTACAGTTTCCTCTTCTGTCGAAAGCGGCCCTACTGACATACATTAGATGGACTCTTAGACACAGGGGCCCTTGGCTTTCAGGCCACTGATCCAATGTGCCTGATGCTGTTTAGACTCTGAATGGATTAAAGAACACATGGGCGTCACACTGAGCCAGTTCTCCCAGCGCAGCGAGGGGGGTTTCTGATCACACCTGTGGGGGCAGCAGAGAAAGCCATGCAGCATCCATCACTCAACTCAACACAGCTGATGTTTGTGATGCCTGACAGCGGACACTTCTGCCTTTTCTCTAGGATTACATACTCTACCAGGCAAGCATACCTCTAGAGACTTCGAGAGAAAGGGATGGAGAGAGAGAGGGGGGGGGAGAGGGAGGGAAAGAGGAGGAGATATTTCAGCAGAATGCTGATGCTTCTGTCTCACTCTCATCTTTGGTCCTAACATTTGCATTTGGTCAGTTGGACGAGCTCAGTGTTCTATTTCTCACACCTTTATATAGCATGGCAATCACCATACAGTACAGTTACAACTATACTCTCCCATACAGTTGTAATGTAGTGATAGCACAGTTAAATAAGCACCCTTATTCTCCTCTAAACCTGTGAGTGCTGCAGTTTATGAGTGAGTGAGTGGGTCATAAAATGTTAAGCTTAAGCAGTAAAATGTCACCTAGTCTTTTAAGTGAGTCAGTACAAGAGTGTACTGCACACAAACTATAAGATATCACTAGTACCTCACTGAAGTGCACCAATAAGGCTTTTAAGCTTGACCAGGTTTAGTCTTTCTCACTCTTGGTCTCATGCCAGAGATTTGATGACCTCTGCTGTGGAGACCTGTTTGGTCTGCCACAATTAGTCCAGGTCAGCATCAGCTTATAGAAGCATGCAAAGCAATCAACACAAGGTGTTTCTCTCATTCACACATTCTAATGAGTCTGCCATGTTAGCAGCTCAATAGCTGTCAAGCCTCAGCGGGCACACTGGAGGGTAACCATGGTTTCAGCGCCTCCTCTCATCCTCTACTAAAAGCAGAACTTGAGGAACTGCAGCATCCTGACCTACCAAAGTGTGTTATTCAGTTCAACACCACCATTTGTGTCCCACATGTTTATACTATTTAACTAGTATTGTTATGCTGTATGCTAACTAAGTACCTGTTGTATGAAATGTTTTCTGTGGTTCTAACCAAGGGTAGATTAGTATCTTCATTAACATACTGCACCTGCTGTAGTGCCACACTTTCATATAGCTCACTCAGCTGAGGTACATCGGACAAAGACTGACACTATTTTAAGCTTTCGGTTAAGGATCTCTCCTTCCCTTCCCCTCCCCTCCCCTCCCAGTCATCCCAAGTGATACACCCTGCTTCCTTTTTTTCCGCGGGAGACTCAGTCAAGCAGCTCTTGTACGGTCCTGAGCAAACCTGCCCAAAACTGGCCGGGTGCTCCCTCACGAAGAGGGCTGGCAGTTTCCTCCCTCAGATTGCCTTAACAGCTTGGCTTGGCCAGCACTGGACGTTGCAGGGTGCCAGGCCGTGGCTGATCCCTAAGCCAGTTACAGGGACCCGAACCTGTTAAAGCATACGGGTCATGGTAGAGCGAAGGGGACATGTAATTGGCTGCTGGCATCACTGGGTTATATAAACACAAGCAACACGGTTAAGGCGGAAGGATCTTCGATCTAAATGACTGGTTAAATTACATGCAGACGTTGCCAGAATGACTGGCTGTGAAACTGTAGGCGTGGCAAAGCAACAAAGACAGCAACCTCCTATGAAGTGTAAAAACTTTTTTTAAAACATTTTCACCATTTTAATAACTAAATAGTGTTTTATATCTATTCAGTGTCTGAATGAGATGGGTTCACTGGGAACTTCCCATCTGACTATATGCTGAATAGGCTTTTTTGAAGCTCTTTTTATTTTTGCCTAAATTTGACTGCTAGCCACAATGTAGACGTACAGTTGAAAGAGAGCCAGCAGGCAGCCTGTTCGACCCACACAGCAGGTGTGGTTGTGCAGTCTCATTTGGTCAGGACAGTACTCTTACTGTAGACCTCATCCATGTTTGGTGCAAAATCAAAAATCAAAAATATACCAAAATGGACTTTTCTGCCTGCCCTATTGTTCCTTGCCCCTGCTGTGATCATTTGAGAACAGTCAGAATAAACAGGGTAATTTCATATTGTATCTCATTGTTCCATTGCACCTCTGTTGTGTAATGGTGGGGGGAACCTAATTCAGATGATTGCTGTGTTGTGCCTGTCGTGTCCTTAACAAGATGCTTGAAGAGAAGGCAACAAAGTAATTTGATTTTACCTTCACAGCCTTGTTAGTGCATGACTACTTGGCTTGTGGGGATTTGTCTTTGTGTTCTAATTACATGGCACAATTAAATAGCCAAGAAAATCAGGTTTATCTTTAGTTTACCTTTAAAAAGGTCACCCCGTCCAGTTACATTATCATGTTGTCAGATGCAACCCACAGGCATTTAAATACAAAAACGGAATAAAAAAAACAGGAATGCTTCTGAACAGTGATGCATTTGCAACCATGGAAACTCTGCATGTTCAGAAATAATAATGCAAAACATTAAGCCATGCTGCTCAAGAGATGTCAAGGGAAAATACATTTTGGATCTTACACTGGCAGCCCCCTGTGGTGAAAGCATTGCGGGAGTTTTCAGGGCAGTACTGGTGCATTATGGGATTTAAATGCTTAAAAAAGATAGCCAAAGGGAGAGGGAAATATGTTTCACCCTTGCATGTTCTGATCATGTAGCAACATTTCAATCATTTCCTCTTGTGTCTCTGCTAGCAAGGCACTTCATATTGACAGGGTTGAAGTAGCCTCTTGGCTATTCGACTGAAGATTGAGTAACGATGGCTTAAGAAAGACAGTATGCAGTTGTCAATGCAAGGGCTCTTACCCTTGCTGGCTCCTTTAGGTTTCATTGTGTAGGGCTGTCAGAGACTGTGATGAAGTGATAGCACAGCTTCTCTGCCTATCAGCAGGTCTACTCCTCAACAGACACGCCAAAAATGTGCTTGCGCAAGGGAGAGTATTTTATGTGTGTGGGTATTTTCCTCTCTCTCCCACCCCCCTCTCTCACTCTCTCTCTCCCTCTGTCTATGTATGTGTGTGTGTGTGTGTGTGTGTGTGTGTGTGTGTGTGTGTGTGTGTGTGTGTGTGTCTGGCATTAAACAAAAACACTATCCTGGGCTGTGAATCAGAATTATGGCTTGAGCAAACGGAACACTAATTGTAGATGTCCCAGTGTCCATAACTCACAGGGTTTAAGGTGGAGCGTAATTTCTGTCCTGTGTACCTGTTAGCTCCATGACATTTATGGAGCCGTATTCGGAGCCTTTTGTGATCCATCAGGCACAAGCCGCCATTGGAGACACCCAAACTGTTTGCTGAGGAACGCCTGTCAGGATTAATGACAAGGTGTACAAACACAGTCGACACATCACCATGCTATCACTCACATGCACACAGAGCAGACAGCAATTACTACAGCGGTACCAATAACTCCATGAGATGACAAGTGGATGTAGGATCAGTTTGCACAAGATGCAACAGAACCGAATAAAGAAATAGATAAACAAATGAAAACCAAAAACAAACAGGAATGGGGCATTTAGCCAAGATAACATTGCTCCTTGAATGATGACATATTATTTTAATCATTTATCTCATATGATCATATGTTTACAATCCTCTCGTCCAGGCGAGCCAGTGCAAATAACCACTAGTGGTGGAGTAGTCTGTGCTCTGGTCAGTCAGATGAGTGAGGGCCTGCTGTGAGATGAGGTGAGAGGGGGACTGCCACCCTGGAGCCTCTGCCCTTAAAGTAAGGCATCCCGTGCACCAGCGGCCGCCTCCAGAGGTGTCGTATCTGTGGTGGCCCGTCACACAGGCCCATTACTGGTGATGGTGCTGCTGTTTAGTATTCCAGTCAGCTCTGGCGAGGGCTGCGGCTAACCGTGCGTGTCAGGCAGACTGCCTCTGACTCACGGCACTGAGGAATGGGAATGGCGCCGCCAGCCAGCCGTCCAGCACTGTCCAGAGGAGGATCCGCAGACTCGAGAATGCCGGCTGGACACCGCATAAAAAAAGAGGAGGTGGGATGGGTGGAAAATCAACCACAAATACTGTAGACAAGACAAGAAAATAATACATTTGAACAAACTCTCCCTAAGCAAGCCTTCAACTTGGTTTGGAGATGTTTGTTGAGTTCCAAATTTCATTTACTAGGTAGAAATTGAGTTTTTCTTCTCCCAGTGTGAGAGAGGCTTTATAGGTAGAGCTGGGGCAGGGTAGAGTGATTTAATTTGCCGTTCACACAGATGCAGGCAGTTAATAAGAAAATGTCAGCACTCAGTTCAGTGGACATGGATACATCCATTACTGTTCATAATATAAAGTCATGCAGAGTTAATAAACTCATTGCCAAAGGAAATTAGTGGCTATGGGTATTATGTTTGTGTTGCTAGTATTTTCACATATGGCAATTTTTCATGCCAACAGCCATAGTGAACACATGAGTCCCTCACTGTGCTGTACCAATAGATAATTAAATCAGTAGACAAGCTAAAGGCTAATTTCACAGTTGGATGAATCACAATGAAGGGCTTAACCATACAGGAGTGTGTAGTAACAAATCAACTGGGCCATCAACACAGAGAAACTTCCAGAACATTGTGGATTCAATTGGCCTGTACTTGTTAAATGCATCGAGAGAACAAGGTCTCTGCCATACAATTATGAGGGGTGTGCTGTGGATCTTTAAAAAGATAAACAATATGTTTAATTCACAGAATATATTTTCCAAAAATTCAAAAGTGGAACAAAGTTCCATGACTACCTAAAATTAGTTCCCAACGTTTCCTGTTGTTCATTGGTTGGACGTCCAGTGTAGAGTCTACATCATCACTGGACGGCCAGCTACAAGTACATTGTAGACCATAGCACTCAGAAGGAAAGCTACACTTGCTATAGAGGTAGGTTGGTTGGTACAGTAGGTTAGCTGGGGGAGGATTAATCTAGGCTGAAACCATGCTTGCTATAGAGGTAGGTTGGTTGGTCCATTCGGATGTACAGTATACCCTCCTTAGAACATCATGGATCTGGATTTACTGTAAATGACTGTGCATTTACATGACTGTCTATTTACATTATATGACCATTGAAATGTCACTGTGAGTAGTATGTATATATTTAGCATATTGAGATAATGTTGATTATGACACGAGATCAGAATTATCGGATATTTTGGCACAGGACTGTGACGAGGCGCTATTTTTTACTGTAATGTGTGCAAACAACTCCAGTGTTATTAATTAAAGTTCCCTGGCAGGAGTGCCTAACATGTCTTCTTCTTCACTTCCCTCCTTTCACTATCCTCCTAAGGGGCAGAAGTTAGAGAATTACCATTTTAATGAGTTTTTGCTCAGGTGCATGCAGCCTGGACCTGTGGGCTGAGCCTCAGATATGGGGCTGTGCTGATAAACAGAGAGAGATACAGAGAGAGAGTGAGAAAGGAACTGAGAGAGAGAGAAAAAGGGACTGAGAGAGAGAGAGATAGTGAGATGTGCTGCAGCCACCCTCATGGGGAAATACTGCTCAAGCAGCTAGTACAGCCTTGCAAGCCTGGATGTCCAGCGCATACTGTGTGTGTGTGTGTGTGTGTGTGTGTGTGTGTGTGTGTGTGTGTGTGTGTGTGTGTGTGTGTGTGTGTGTGAGTGTGTGTGTGTGTGTGTGTGTGTGTATGTGTGTGTGTGTGTGTGTGTGAGTGTGCGTGTGTTTGTGTGTATGTGTGTGTGTGTGTGTGTGTGTGTGTGTGTGTGTTTGTTGTGTGTGTGTTTGTTGTGTGTGTGTGTGCGTGAGTGTGTGTGTGTGTTTGTTGTGTGTGTATGTGTTTGTGTATGTGTCACACTCTGCTTCTCCCTAAAAAAACATCTCATCAGTTCACCATTAGCACTGCAGCACCTTGTCTAACACTCAGTATGTCACATAGTTGTAACTAAGGCTCTGCAATGCCTCCCTACTGGTATGGGCTGAGTCATGACATCTTGAGGATGTGAGTGGGTGAAGCATATTGCACTTTGACACATGCAGGTGAATTTGTGAGTCATGGATGTGATCTTGACCAAGCCGCCCACTCTATGCATCTTTTTCACTTGCATCAGAATTTGCATTGATTTTTGTCACTCGTCATCACATAGAGGGAGAGATCAGTAGAGGATTAAATCGGACTGTAAGTTGTTCTGACCAGTCCTTTAATACCTTGGGTTTTGTGTAATTTAATGCTGAATCAGTCAACCTGATTGCTCATCTTAGGTTGGATTGAATGCTGGGATCCTCATCCATGTCTGTAAGTATTCATCTGAACATGCTCTGACCATGGCATATGTCAGTGGAGATCATAAGGCCTTGCTAAACGCTGATTGCCCATCAGAGGGCCTGTCTTTGTGGTTAGATTGGGCCATCATTGGGCCATGACCACAGAGAGAGCTGCCTCTGACATTGTTTTAACGGGCAGTCCAGGGGTCTGTAGGGCTCGGGGGGCTCTAACCAGCCTGGACAGGGTCCCGTCTGTGAGACACAGACAGTTGGCTCTGACTAACCCAATATGTATGGGATGGGATGGGCTGTGTGTGTGTGTGTGTGTGTTTGTGTGTGTGTGTGTGTGTGTGTGTGTGTGTGTGTGTGTATGTACCTTTTGTCCCGCAGTCCCCAGACAGAGAACATGGGATGTAGCTGCCTCCTGCTGGGAAATCTGGCTTAGTCAATTGTCCAGTCCGGGGGGTTCGGAGTTGAGGGGGGGGGGGTGTCGTATGATAGGGAGGGGGGATGTCTGCGAGGATCAGCAGGGGTTATCTGCAGAGCTCACTGGGAGAGGGGTACGGGGTGGGCATATACAGTATGAGAAAGAATCAACACGGTATGGGAGGGCACCCCGATAGGTCTACGATGGGGGAAGGCAATGTGTTGGAAATCCATATTTAACATATTTAACATATATAATAACATATTTTTTATCATTCATAGAGGAGTAGCACCAATCCATCAGTGAGTCGGCCACCATCTTCTCTGGTTGGTGCTTGATGGCGTGTTTATTCTAATGGAAAAATGTAATCATCAGTAAGGCATTCAGTCATCTCCTCTCCATCGCGCTGCGCTGTGTGTGTAATGGTAAATAAACACATCACATTAGTTTTGGAGTCCAGACTGCTTACTCTGACCTCAGTGCCTGGCTGCCTGAATCCATTCTGAGAGAGTGCATAGTGAGTTTGTCATCTTTTTTCCCTCCCTTCATTGATTAGGTAATTTAGTTGCCTGTTTTATTGCCTGCAAATGGCTGACAATGGCTTTCGTGAGTTCAGTCCTGGGGGCATCCAATTGAATGAAAACCTCTCGGACTGTTTCCAGCAGTGTTGTGGAATGAGGACACGTACGTGGAGTGGTGCAGTAACATTAGCATTCTAGCCTGGCCAGACAGATTGCGCTGAAATGATCAGTGCAGCGTTCAGCTCATGCTCTGCCTCAGAGGTGCAGCCTTACTAGGAGTGCAAGTGCCTAGTTTCTTTCTGGTACTGCTGTCGTTGCTGACAGGTATTTAATTCCAGATCTTAAACTATGTAAATCTGCACGCGAGACAGGACACTTAACATTCAGATCTTCTTTCGCCATCCTGTTCTTTGAGCGCTGCGCCTATTGTGGCTGGTGCACCCTGTAGACTGGTCAGCTGATATGATCTAGCACCTGTTACTGTAAAAGCAGAGAGAGCGAGAGCTGGCTGATGACTTCATGTTCTTGGATCCAGACGATCTGAGCGGCGGAAGCCGGCTTTTCTGCTGACAGACTGTCCCAGCAGGCCATTGATCTGAGATTCCTGGCCCACTGGGATCAAAGCGCACAGACGGCCTGCCTCTTCATTAATCTGACACAGGCCCCACGGCTCTGGAGGCCCACTGCCTCTTAAACATGCCACTGGGAAGCCATACCTGCTACCACTCCGCATAATCAATGCAGCTGAAAACCACTGGGATCATAACCAGATGGCTGTGGGGCGTGTGTGTGTGTGTGTGTGCGTGTGTGTGTGTGTGTGTGTGTGTGTGTGTGTGCGTGCGTGCGTGCGTGTGTGTGTGTGTCTGCATATGTCTGTGTGTGTGTGTGTTTGTGTGTCTGCATATATCTGTGTGTGTGTGTGTGTGTGTGTGTGTGTGTGTGTGTGTGTGAGTGTGTGTGTGTGTGTGTGTGTGTGATGTAGATTGTGATAGAGACAGAGACTTACATGTACAGTGCTATACTGACATCAACACCAAAGGATAGCAATGTTGGTGTGAGGTAGCATCTAGTATCACCAACATGCCAGATCCTACACACAAGACAGTGCATCTATTTCTAATATGTTCATTCACATGATCTCTCTCTCTCTCTCTCTTTCTCTATCGCTTTCTCATTTTCTGGGCTATCTTGCTGAAGACAGAGTGGGGTGGGGAGACTGAGTTGGTATAGCTGACTTCTATTCTCTCCCTCCCCACTTCACAGACATAGCCATTCCCAAAGGCATTGGAAGTCTCTGGAGCGTTGAGGCAGTGGGCTTAGAAAGAGTTTCAGGCATTGTCAAGGTGAAGCGTAGGTGTGTATTTATTCAGCAACAGCTGGGCCTCCAGTGAAAGTGACATTCTCCACACTAGCTTAAACTAACAGCAGGTCCATAGCGGTGCCTCAGCACAAACAAGCTGCCACTGCCCTGAGATTTTAATATCAAGTAATAGCTAAGACAGGAGGAGCTACAGGAAATCTCAGCGCCCGGCAGACCAAGGCAGGGATATAACCAAGGGAGACTTATGACGGTCCAAAAGTAGAAATGTTATTTTGTTTTATTTGGTTTGGCTCTGTTACTTGTGTGTGTTGGTTGTCAGTTTTGACGAATGTAAGAACCCGTCTTCTCCTTTTTTTTTTGAGATAAACTTGCTGCCCAAGTCATTGTCATATGGGGGGGAAGTGATTGTGTTTTTGTTTTTTTTTTTGCTCAGCACATCCAAATAACATCAGTTCCTTCTGGCTTCCGCTGGACGCAGACACTGTTATCAGTTATCATCAGTGAAAATTTGATAGGACACATCCTTTACCCCGGTAATCTGTTCCAAATGTGGCATGCTCTGATTGGCTGGGTCCTGGGCGCTTTGTTTTGCGCTTCCCCGCTCTGTTTACGACAGTCCATAAATCTTGGCTTCCCTGGTCCGAGGGTTTCTGTGGCCTCCATTTGCAGCCTACAATGTCAGATCAATACTGTTTGCACGCTACGTAATACGGTCATAAATCTGTCAGCTGAGCCTTTATGATTGGTTGGACTGACACTAAACTTCTTGCTAACTGACAGCAGCGTACAGTAGATGGATTGCAAGTGGGGTCAAGCAGGGATATGCCCCCCAAACTTCCTCCACATGAGATTGCATACAGTGCAAAGAAAAAAAGTACTTAATTATATTTGTTTATTTATTATCGGTGCTTGTACGAAACCACTTACTAGACCCGATCTGTTGTCAGAAACTTCAACTAAGGCCAATGCTTGAGTGTGTATGCTCAACCTTATTGTGTAAACAACCCCTCCTTCCTTAGCGAGTCTAAACGTAGCTGTGCTTGCTGTGTCCTCTCTGTGCACAGGGTGCCTGGAGTGCTGCATCAAATGCCTGGGGGGCATCCCGTACGCGTCGCTCATCGCCACCATCCTGCTGTATGCCGGCGTGGCCCTGTTCTGTGGCTGTGGCCATGAGGCCCTCTCAGGGACCGTCACCATCCTGGAGAACTACTTTGAGATGGTCAAAGGCCCCGTGGAGTCTCTGGATGTGTTCACCATGTAAGTTCATCTCTTAATTATATCAGTTATATTTGATGTTTGTTTATGTTTATGTTTATAATATGTTATTGAGCGGACGCTTTTGTCCAAAGCAACTTACAATGACATCAATATACATTACAATTATGTTAGATTTAACAGTTTTTAATACAATCAAATAGACTAAAAAATGCCATTATTATTAGACTAAATATAATTTAACAGAATAATGAGAATAACCATAAACATATACTCATGGTAACTGTAAGGAAAAATGAATTAGTTGCATAGTATAACAAAATATAAGACAAAATGTGGAATTTTAACTTTTAAGATCACAACGTATTGATTTTCATGTGGTATTTACATACCATACAATCACAGTTTGGTCTGCAGTGTTGCAAACAGCTGCTGTGGTTCTACAACCACAGAGGCGGTCAGGTTTCAGAGAGAGATGACTGCATTGACATAAGGCAAAATGAATCCAGCAGAAACACTGACTGATGTGCTTTAGACGATAGCAGCGATGATGTGTCTGACCCATCTCAGGCTACAGAGACACTCGGTTGGCTGACCTCTTTGCCAAATGCAGTGGATAATTACTCTGCCCTTTTTAGAAAGACACTTTCTCTGGCTAGAGGTGACACATATCACAGTGTGTAAGATCAATGAACCCTCTTGTGTTAAACTGGAGGACCTTACATTCTCCAGGTTAGTGCCCTGCTACAAAATCTCAATATCCCCAAAGTGGATTATTTCTAAAACTATAAACTTGAACGCATCATTTTTTATAAAGTGGTGGGGTGAACAGCTGATTTTATTGGTCCTCCCTGTACTAAAGAAAGGACTTTGAAAGACTCAGATGCTTTGTGAAGTAGTGTGGTGTGCTAGAACTAAACCATGTTAACCAAAGCTGACATATGATGAATTATTCAACCTGACGCAACCACCTCTGCCACATTAGTGAGACTAATTTGTGAAAGTGCAAATTGAAGTTGTTCATGCAGCAATATTATCAAAAATAAAACTGATTGCCAAATGGAGTGTGTCAGAATAAAAAATGGATGCATCGTTTTTAAGATGGTACATGGTAGTATTTTGCAATAAGGTATTATTTTACAGTACCGGTATATAATTAAGCTATGGCTAAATGATTTGAATTTGGGTTTAGCATAAAAGCTTATTTCTGTTGACTTCTTGCCTGCCTGGTATGGAGTAAGGCTACTGTGACAGGTGCTGCCTAAGAATATGAGTAAGGACATTTTCTCCTGACGCAGCACACACACACGCACACACACACACACACACACACACACACACACACCTACACACACAGGCTATGATTGATTTTCTGGGGATGGTGTGTGACGTGTTGGCGAGAATCCCACCCAGGGAATTAAGCCGTCTGAAATCACTCCAGGTCGCCCGCCACACACCTGCTCACCGGAACTCTGCCTGTCCACAGTGGCAGAGAGCCGCTGATATCCGGAGACTGGGGCGTGATACAGGAGCTGGGCCCTGGTCTGTATCCCAGACCTCCTAAACCGGAACAACCATTACAGACTAAAATGAATACAATTCACACAATCCAGCTATAATACTTATGGGAATAACATCTATATGTTAACATAATGAAGACATATGTGTACAGTAAGCTCTGACAATAAAGAGAATAAACACATATCCAAGACTTGGATTTTTTATTTATTTTTTATTTTATTATTTTTTAAGACATCCAAGACTGTCGACAGGAATAGCAAAGTTTGTTGTATTTTGTACATCTTCACCTTAGCTGTAGCAACATTTCTTCTTTTTCTAAAAGCCTATGGCTGCATTGTTGAATAATACAGTCTGGGGTATTTCAGAGAGGAGCATAGTGACAACCCAATTTAAAGGCTTTTGCTAATATGCTTCATTAAAAACAGAAATAAGCACCAAATATGACAGGCCCAAATACATCCCTTGTCAATTAAAGACTTCCTCTAGAATTTGGTGCCGTGAAATGTCATTAGTGTCAGCTAAGTTCCGCTACAGCTGCTTACTGAAATGGCTTCACCTCCGGGCGTTCACTCTCTCCCCCTCCTTCAGGATTGACATCTTCAAGTATGTGATCTATGGCGTGGCTGCTGCTTTCTTCGTGTATGGAATTTTGCTGATGGTGGAGGGCTTCTTTACGACCGGAGCCATCCGCGACCTGTATGGAGACTTCAAGATCACCACCTGCGGACGTTGCGTCAGCGCCTGGGTAAGCAGGAACTCATTAGGAGATGACTGACCAACAGTCAGTAAAGGTGCTAATTTAGGTGCTAATAAGGGATAAATAAATCGGAAATGACAAGAGCAGTTTTGTTGTCGGCTGTCCGCAGTGAGCGGTCTGTTACTCCCTATCAGTAATGGGTCTTTTGTTTGTCAGTTCATCATGCTGACCTACATCTTCATGCTGGCCTGGCTGGGGGTGACGGCCTTCACCTCACTGCCCGTCTTCATGTACTTCAACATCTGGACCATCTGTCAGAACAGCACCATCAACGAGGGAGCCAACCTGTGCCTGGACCTGCGCCAGTTTGGTATGCATCCTGCCACAGCAGCCTAGTGCTACGCCAGTTATAATCACCCCCACTTTGGCACTGGAGCGCAAAGTGGGGGGTTGCATTCAGTTCATAAATGAAATATTATTTTATTTATTTGTTTGTGTTTTTTCACTCTTGGACAGAGCACCCACACCGTGGGTTTCTGTATTCTCGAGGCTCAATGGTGTTTTAAGCCCCCACGTCGACTTCAAGGCAAGGCTGCAACCGTCAACTTCAAGGCACCTAACCCTAACTTTAACCCTTACTCTAACCCTTGCCTAACCCTGTAGTGCCTTCCATGCAGCGCTGCCTGGAAGAAGACGTTGGGGGCTTAAAACACTATTGTGCGTTCTCGGATATTGAAAACAATATTCAGATAGATTGTTGAGCCTGTTCTGAATTATTAAGCCATGCTTCTGCAGATGCTCAGTAGAACCTGGTCTTCTTTAGCAGGCTAAGTGAACTGACAAGTCTCTCTGGTTTGTAGGCATTGTGACTCTTTAGCAGGCCAAGTGAAATGACAAGTTTCTCTGGTTTGTAGGCATTGTGACTCTTTAGCAGGCCAAGTGAAATGACAAGTTTCTCTGGTTTGTAGGCATTGTGACTCTTTAGCAGGCCAAGTGAAATGACAAGTTTCTCTGGTTTGTAGGCATTGTGACTCTTGCTGATGAGAGGAAGGTGTGCACCAACTCAGACAAGTTCAAGTTAATGTGTGAGTCGACTGAGGTGAGTGGGCCTGGCTGAGATGGACCTCTTTCATACATAGTAGTCAACTTATAATACATATACCTCCACATTTATCTCTCTGTCTTCCTCTCTCTCTCTCTCACTCTCTCTCTATCTCTCTCACACACACACCTCTTTCATCTTTTCTCTCCTCCTGATGTGTGAGTGTCATAAAACTCCCTCAGCTGTGACTGGCTGCTTGAGGTTACTGTCTCCAGTCAGAGTGAGCACCTGCAGGTACAGGGCAGTAAGGGAGAGCACCATGATACTCCAGCTGAGAAGCACTCCCCTATGCCCCTGTGACTTCAAATGCATGCCTTGCAGCCTGCCTATAATATGTACCATGATGCTGTAAAACACAAAAGAATACAGCATACACCTACCTCTAATGTGACATCTAATCTGACAAATGACTCTTTAGAGTAAGTTACACGATTATAAAAAGTGGATTAATTGCAGGCTCTTTCTTCATGCAATTGTGAGAAAAAAAACTGTGCCATTCTATTAGCATTCACTGAGGCAGTTCTTGTGTAAAGGTCAGTTGTTGACTCCTTTGTGTTTGTTTTTGCCTTGCAGCTGGACATGACATTCCACCTGTTCATTTGCGCTCTCGCTGGGGCCGGTGCTGCAGTCATTGCAATGGTGAGGGCAGCCATCTTATCCTTCGTGCTTCCTATTTGGGGCAGTGGTAGTGTAGTGGTTAAGGAGCTAGGCTAGCTTTAGTAGCCTAAAAGTTGTCGGTTCAATTCCCTGCTTCCACCGTTGTGCCCTTGAGCAAAGCACTTAACCCCAAGTTGCTCTGGGGACAATGTAATCCCTTGTATATAATTGACATATGTAAGTCACTTTGGTCAAAAAGTGTCTGCTAAAATATAATGTAATGTAATGTCATCTAATCTATGAGAGCGCTCTTCAGTCCATCCTCTGGCTAGTATATAGAGAGCTGACCAGACCACTGGGGAGGGTCTTTTCTCCCTGAAAACAAAAGGGACAAGATACATTATCAGATCTGTTGATATCAGGGTTATGTTGCATGTCACAGTCTTAGTCCCTGCTGCACCAGCAGCTTTGAATATCCTACAGTATATATCACACGTCAGTCTCACCACTGCTTCGTATGATATGAGCGTTTTGGGGGACCCAGGACACCACACTACCAGCAGTGTTCCATATCCATATCAAGCTCTGCTTTAAAGCACAGATATCAATAGCCCTATATAATGATAAAACAAGCAAATTCTCAAACAAGCATTCATAATAAAGGCTAATAGTTTGGGATTAATTGTCTTAAGGGAATGAATGCACCGTGTCTCTTATCGGTAAGAGTGTAGTGTGTACTTGGGAGGAGTGGCCCTGCTCTGTGTGCTTGCTGTGTAATGGAAGGACACTGTAGCTACATGAGGCTTCATTAATGAACAAAAGCAGAGGATGCAGAGGTAGATGGAGAGCGAGAGGGAGAGGTGGAGAGGTGGAGAGGTGGAGAGATGGAGAGGGAGAGAGATGGAGAGGTGGAGAGGTGGGGTGGGGGGTGAAAAATGAAGCAGGGAAGGGGGGGGAGTTTGGGAGGGAGCGATGTTCGGCATTGGAAATGCATGGGGCACAGTTGCCATGGAAACTGGGAGAGAAGACAGGAGTGTGTTGAATGCAGGGCGCGTAGATGGCGAGGGATCATATAGGCTACGGCTATAGCTATAGGTCCAAAAAAAGAACATGTGCAGACGTATAAACTTTTAGGTTACAGGAATATAAATGTGGAAAAGCATACATTAATTTCAGATAGCCTCGAAGCTATCCATCATTCAATAATGAATATTGTTTGTTAGAAGCAACAGCTTTGGCATAGCTCAAAACAATTTAGTAGACATCATTTTCCATCTAAATCAGGCAATTATCATTAGAGGTCTAATTGCCTTCTCAACAAACCCTACTTAGCCCTTTAGGGCGTCGTTAAAGGGGAGAAAAGAAAATGTTTTCCCTTGCAGTGATTGATGTGGCAGGAGTGGTCAGGGGCTTTCAGCAGACCCGCAGTCAGTGGCTGAATGTTTTGTACTGCCACCTTCTGGCTGCTTTGCGTATGTGCATAAGGGTGTGAAACACACATATAGCCATTCATCGCTCTCTGTGTGGAGCAGGAGCAGCTTAGTTGCTAAAACCACATATACTCACACAAACACATATCAAGCAGTTTTATTACTAGCACACTTGTAGATTATAGGTCTGGATATATCCCATACAGTTAAAGGAACATTACAACTGCAAAAGATGACTGAAGATCCAAGGATCAAAATAGCACCAGAGATAACTGAAATGAATGGTGCATTAAAATATAATGAAAGTTGAAAGATGGCGCAACAGCTGTGCTAGATGTACGCTTAATTATTTAATTACATCATTACATGTTATGGGTGCAGTGCTCGGCTCTGCAGATTAACTTAGTTTTTGAATAGCAGTGCCACCCAGTGCTGAGTACTGGTATTGCAGCTCTTGTAAGTATGCTGCCTCTTACAGCAGCTAGACAGGGTGAGAATACTGTATCAACTCTCCATTAGCTCTCCAGTGTCAATATCTATTGGTTCTTTGGATTTGTATCAGACAAGGGTGCAATAGTCAGAGACAGTCATTCAGAGGGTTTTGGTCACATTATTATATTTAAGCTGTGGTTGGCAAACCCATTGAAGGCCTTTTGCTTAGCCTATTCTGAATATAATGCTTACAGACAGCAGTGAAAATTGAATCATACCCCTGTCTCTTTCTCTCTCCTTACTGTCCATCTCTGTTGTTTGTGGTGGATAGGCGGCTTGCATCGCGGCCCTCGTCCGCAATTATGTCACCCTGGCCTCCCAGAGCTTGGGGAAGTACTGCACCCGATTCTGAGAGGACCGTCACTGAGTACTGAGCACTGTGAGCCGAGATAGCCTCCTCTGACACACTGGCCATCAAGAGACTATGTGTCCATCCACGGGGGTGTACAATAACTCGCTTTACTACCCCTTAATAACCACACTACATACAGTAGTTCCCTGGCCCCCAGCCAAGAACACATGCTGTGGCCTGGCCTGTCTGTAACTGCCCCTTCCTACGTAACGGTCAAAAGCAAAACTACAGAAGAAACAACTAATAAAAGCTGATAATTAATCTACAATGTTTATACAATTTGGATGACTGGATAATGGTGCTTTGGTGTTTTTAATGATTACTGGAAACTAATAACGGTTAATGGTTTATACCCTAATAATTCCATTCATGTGTGCGCAGGATGCCGTGCAATCTCTCTCTCTCTATTTCTTTCTTTCTCTCTCTTTCTCTCTCTCTCTCCCTGATAATCCTCTAACCATTCTAACCACTGTGCTCCCCCAGGTCCACTACCTAATGGTGCTGTCCGCTAACTGGGCTTATGTGAAGGACGCTTGCCGGATGCAGAAATACGAGGACATCAAGTCCAAGGAGGAGCAGGAACTGCACGACATCCATTCGACTCGCTCTAAAGAACGGCTGAACGCCTACACATAAAGCACATCTCCATACTGACACGTACAAAAGACATGCACGCAAACACACACACACACGTGCACACACACACACACGCATGCGCCCCCTTTCCTGCACACACATGGACACAGAAAGACACACATACATAGACATCTGCACTTGCTATAGTCTCTGATGTTATTGTTTGCCTGGGTGAATAGGGGTGGTGTGGGTGGGTCGGGTGAATGTCTTTCACTTACTTTTGTGCTTACGGGTGTGACAGAGAATGTTGGTCTCGGAGGTCGTCCAGTGCTTCCTCCGTGGCCACCTGTCTGTCTGGTCTCGGAGGTCGTCCAAGTACTTCCTCCATGGATACCTGTCTGACTGCCCTTCACTTATATCGGGGATTTGAGATTTGCATTTTTTTTTCTATTTCTTCTATGTCTTATACCAAGTCTTTCTTGTGGTTTTCCTTCCGATTTTCTCTTTTTCTCTACCTCCCATTCATTTTTTGTTCTCTCCATACCAGAGACGGCACACTTTTCCTGAAAGCACACAATGTGAGTTGGTCACTTTCATTAGGTCATGGCTTAATTTCACGCCAATCTAAAGTCCATACAGTTTTCACTTCATTTCAACCTTGGTTAAAGCTGACAAGTTAATGTGACACCACTTTTTTGGACTTTTTTTTTGGGACTGATTTTTGAGGGTCCTCAAACACATTTCAAACAGGGCTCCACTCCTACATTCACACATTTTCCCCTCTTTTTCGTTTCTTTGTGACTTACTAGACCAAAATGTGACCAAACTTGTATGATTTACAGGTAGAATTGCATACGCTTCCGAAAGGTAAGCACCAACAGTATAAACAATGTACAGATTCTTTTCCAGCAAATTCTTTATTGGTTGGGAGTGCCAGGGATTTTAAAAAAGTACCGTAAAGTGACTTTTTTCATACTGCTCTACTGTAGCTTGGCCTAACTGTCAGAACTATACGCTAGCTGTTAAGTGTTAACTGGAGCTGTGGTGCTTTGATTGATGCTTTGTCAATAACAGTGTTTGATAGACTGTGAAGTTGATGATCGCTTTACTGGTAAGTCATCAGAAAGGTGAGCGTGTTGGCGATGCTGAAGAGGTCAGATGAAAAAAATGGGGGAACTATGATGTACTGGAAAGTCTGATAGATTGGCCTTCTAGGATTTGCCTTGGATAGACTCTGTAGATAATCGTTTTCTCATCCATTGCAAGCCATACTCACGTGCAAATAACATTTTTATTATGGTATTTTTATTTCTACGTTTTAGCTGAACTTTTTTAACATTAGAAATAACCAGACATAAACTAGTCACTGCTCTGCACTGTATATACATATCTATATAAATATATACATATACTGTATGTCAAAACACTTCAGGTCATTTCATAGGAGCTTAACACACACACACGTCCCAGTGGTCAAAGTTGAGTGGTAATCTTGTGAGTATGTCCATTTCAGAGTTATAAGCTAACAAAAAGAAACTAAACCTAGTGGCAAGCTGACAAATCTACAGTACCATCTGGTCCCTCTGGTGCTTTTGGGAAAACATCTGAATATCACTGAACACTAAGTCTAACATTGGTTAAATTATTGAGGATATGTAATTAAATGTTAACAAATAAAACAAGTAAAAGTACAACTAAGAAGACAAGGAGAAAAGAAAACAGTAGGTATTATTCATGGACCATAGAGGACTAAACATAATGTTTTGGCTCAGTCTTGCCTTTCCCAGTTTACTGCTCTAGGTTTGTAGGGCAGCATCTCATGATATTTTTGTCAGTGACATAATAAATGAAAAAAAGACAAGAAAAAAAGCTAGTTTCTTGAGCACTTATTGACCATTGTGAGCTCTTTCTTGGTGTAAGTGCATTTGAATTCAAAACTAAACACTAGTCCTACAGTAGTTATGCAACATTTGGTTTACAACCTGAAAAATGTATTAGGTGAAAGACTGTATCTAGTTGTTAATTGTGGCATGGTTATGCATATAATGGTAATAGTTTTATTCAAACGTACTTTCCTTCTTTCTTTTGGTTTTAATTTCTACACTTTGACTGTCTTGCTGGGTCAACTGTTTTCTTATATGTGCAGTATAATGGCTCCTTCGATAACAGTATTAAAAGCTAAATATATTAGGTTGTAGTGTTTGATTTGTGTCCTTCTATAGGTTGTAATGATTTTCAAACCATGTCTTAAACTGATACTTGTTATGACGTTGCGCATTCAGTATTGATAACCAGACAATGCTTTCAGCTTCCTCCTCGTATTAGTCTTTTGTACTATCACTAAGAATGCTTTGTAGCAGGCTGTAAAATGACTCTGTTTTGTACATAAGTGTGCCAACAGCTTGACAGTGGCTTTTTTTGAACAGTAGGAACAAAAATTGCTTGCGTAAATAAATACACTTGTGTACTTGTTAATAATTAATTTGGTGTCTGTCTCATTCTGTTAATCCTGATCAACTTGACTGTCAAGCAATGACACAGTTCTGGTTAATATAATATGACATTTGGCTACTCTGAAATATGGACAATGGGATTTCTTGCAGTAATGCTTTGCTGCCTACAGATAATGACTGCATTCACAAATTCTAGCAAAAGCTTATTGATATTTGAGCTCAAAACTTCATTAAAATGACACTGTCTTCTCATGTGCTCTCAAAGCAATGTGTTGATTGGCTAAATGTATATAGCCCAGCCAGTCCAAGACACTTTGTGTTTCCTATTTGCAGAATCAGTGTTTGAACGGCAGAGATAGCCTAGAAATCTAGACGCTCCCTAGCGGCAGCAAGTTACATTTGCTGCCAGGGCTAGTCTAGCAACTCTCCGTTGGCTTGTGAGCTCGAAAAATTAAACTTCTATCAGGCCAATCAAATCGTGTATAGAGTCGTTAGGCGGGCTTAACATAATGATTGATGGCAGAGTTGCAACGGTTTGGCTTGAATTCCCCGCTACTTGAAAACAAATAAGATAATGTTGCTGTTGGCAAACAGTGTGACACGAGTTAAGATTTTATTAAGTTGGCAAAAGTTTGAACTAGCCAACTAGCTCTGCTGGTGGGAAACGCATGGGACTCATAGCGCTGTCCTATTGCGTGCAGAGACAATTTGAAAGACAACCGATTATCCCGCCCCTCGGACTGAGCACTGCGAACGGTGAGTGCCCAGACCCTACATTTTAATGTGGGTCTAGCTCGTCAGGCTACGGCAGAGAGACATTTCAATGAATTTCACAATGCATGTATTATTTATTATTATTATTATTATTAATTAGAATATTTGTGTTTTGATTAAAATAGCCATTAAGGGATCCTGGGTCCCTAGTTCCTCCTAATTCAAGGGTGCCTCTGTTCTGCTCCTTGGATCCTTCTGTGTTGTAAACCTTCCATCTGTCCCTGCCAGAAGCACAATTTGATTAAAATCAGTGAACATGCTCTGGATTAGGTAAAGGAGGTTAGTTCGGCTAAATACGTTTATATAAGTTTAAATACGTTTTTCCAACAATTTAATGTCTCTTGTCTGCATAATCCACACAATTCACTGTGTGCTGTCATAGGCCTCAATTTCACTGCTGAAACAACATAGTAGCACAACCTTAATACAAAAAGAGGAAACTGAAACTAGGTATTTCCAAGCCCTATCAGGTCATGCCTGCAGTAGGAGTGAAATGCAAAAAAACCCAAAAAATTTATTAAAACATTATGGGGCAATTTATCTGCTGTTGGACAGACTCATTCAGGCCTTCTTACACTGTCTTGATGGTTCACTGGAAATGATGAATGATTTGGGAAAATCATTGTGTTTTTTTCTGACAGATATTGTGAAAGTAAATATTGCAATATTTTGACAGATATTGAGATTTGGATTAAATAATCGAATTAATCTTTCTGATGGTTCACTGGAAAAATCTTATAATCTTACTTGCTGGTTCACTGGAACTTCTCAGGGCTCACAGTTGGCATGAAGCAGAGGTGTGTCATCTTGAGTGGAATGGCTTTGTGTGTGTGTGTGTGTGTGTGTGTGTGTGTGTGTGTGTGTGTGTGTGCTATGCTGGACACAGGCCATCCTGACAGCTGGACTGATGTGTGAGCATGGACAGATGAAGCCTGCGGATACCAGCTGGGACTGCGCTCCTGGCCAACATTAACAGGTAGCAGCAGGTAGCAGGACCTGCTAGGGGGAAAACAAAGGGGGGGGGGGTCGATTCCAGAGCACCAGTGGTAGAAGAAGTGAACTGATGCGGAACTGTGATTGATGTCTGCCGATTAAAAGTTTGTGTGAAGAAACGATGGCTGTGCAACTTTGCTGTGGTCTCTGAGTTGATGTCATGAAAATGTCCACGTGAAACACCAAAGATACCAACCGAAAGTGAAGGCCAAATATAGTGTACAGTACGTACAGTATGTTTCAGAAAATGCATAAACAAAAGGCTATACACATCAGAATAAAAAACATATCTAATATCTAAAGCAACACCTGATGGAATATCAAAATCCTTTCTAACTCACAGAGACAGTCAATTAAGCCAAACTGCCACATTCTTAATAGCTGTGATGCTTCAGTTATTGTCCTCCATTGGCCTTGCAGTGTAATGTGTTCAGTGCATGGTGGTAGTTTGTAAGTTGCAGTTCCTCTGGGAGCCACAGAGAGGCACTAGCAAGCCACCAAAAAACCAACACCCTCATTTCTCTCCTTCACTATTGGCCACCTTAGATTAGCAATTGATTCTATCGGTACTCAATAGAACTAAGATTTATCATTGCCATTATTAACGACAAGAATTAAATGAAATTCAACAAAGAGAAACACTAGTGTCTTGTCGATTTATGACCCTTTTCATGTTTCAGACAAAGAGCCAGGAAATAATTGTATGTCCCCTTTAGTCCAATGAATTATGGCTGTCTCTCGTGATTGACTGGTTGGGGGGAAGGATGACTGCCTTCACACAGTGAATGGCTTATGAGCAGTCAGCTATGAATTAGAATGAGGTGCAATCTCCAGTGTTCTCAGGTGTCTCAACAGAAGGGTGCACTCGCCTAACCTAAGGGAAGGGAGGAAATAAATTAGAAGCAGTAGGAGCATGTGTGGTCCTGAACTGAATGACCTATGAACTGTTCCTGTAATTACCTCCACTGCACGTCTGGAACAGGAGATGTCTTTGAATGGGAAGGTATGCTTGTAGAGATTATTAACAGATTCATCTCCTAGCTCTTTTCATACCCCAAGGAGACCGATTTCAAGGAGAAATTCAGCAAACTTCCCTGCTGTGGAAGATACAATTCACGTTTTCACACTGTTTAATGTGTCCCACAGCCACCACGGTCATATCTAAATCTGACTATAGTACATGTAGATGTCTTTTAGCCATCAGCACTTGTGTCTAGTCCATACTATCTTCCAGTTGCTGATTTGTAGACCTCACACCAAAGATCCTTGATTACTAGCTCCGCTTTAACCCTGTCTGCTCACACAGTCAGTGTAGAACTCTGGTGGTTGTGGGGGTTCCAGACAGCTGTGTTTTAACCACAAGCCATTGTATAGAAGAAGACCGCACTCTTGTAAGCCATTTTGTAAGTCATTAAAAAACACTTAAATGTGTCCTTTTATGTGGTCTACTGGTACGGAATTCAATACAGATGAATACAGTTAATCAAAAGCAAAAAAGGCACAGCTGTAATGTGATAGCCTACTGGCTCATTATTTCTCAGCAGATTCCTCACTGAAAGTGCGAAGCTAAGGTTGATATTGCACACCTCGCCTGATAGCAGGTGTCAATTTAGATCGGACCTGTTGAGACTTGGTTGTTTTGACAGGTGTGACATTTTTACAGCCTTTCAAGCCAAAAGGAAAATTAAAGTGGGTATGACACCACTAGAGGAACCAACGAAAGCTTGAGCTGAAGGCAGCATACCCAAACCAAATCGTATTACTATTCATTGTATACAATATTAAATCATTTCGATATTTTGACTTCAATAAAGACATTGCTTGTTTATTGTTCCAAAGAGAAGCTCCGATTTGACATTATGAAATGACATTGAAGAAGGATGAAATGTCAAACGGGTCATTAATCAATTATTACATGCCCTTGATTTATTACCATTCCATCTCATCAAATTGGCAAACACATACACACGCAGGGAAAGTGACGGTGACAGAGGGCTGGGGAGCAAAATGAGCCTGCATAAACACGTCTTTCAGATCAGTGCGCCACGGTAAGTTAACCGACAGATCAAATCACTATATTTGTACCAGATCATTGCCAGCTCCAGTCCACTTTATTGCTTTGTGGAGAAATGTGAAAAGGGAATCGCAATTTTCTTGAGTTAGAGGTGCTCTAAGCGATGCCACACGTTATTTAGGCTAAAACATTTTATGTCACTTACTGCAAACAGCACCTAACCAACCGCTAGCTGCAGTGGGGGAACAAGTCAGAGCCGGGCCGGGGGCGGGGCACATGACCGGGCCCTTTATTAAACTCATCATAACATAATTTTACAACATAGGCTACACATGCCCGCAACAGCGGGTCTTACAAGCGTCAGCGCCACAGAGAGCAACTATGGGCCTAATTTTGAAGTCCATCAAACGTACAACCAAGAGAACAACAAAAACATTAGGCTATGACCCCTAATAATTGCACGTCGTAAAGTTCAATATGAGAGTTAAAATAAAGCCAGTCATACAGCAGAACATTTTATTCAATATTTTACACCTACTAAATCATCAAAGTAAATTTCAAAACTTTTCAGCAACCGTGAGTCATAACTCGTCCTGACTGGGGCACCTATAAGCCTAATACGTCCCACTCTGATGAAAATGATTGAAAAGAAACCGTTTGCATGAGCCTTGTGCTGTGGGAGAGGCCCGTCCCACCTTAACCCGGAGGTGGGGGAGGGGCGCCCTCGCACCGGGCCCCTGCGGGTCCCCCGCACCCCCTCAAGCTCCGCCCCTGGCTAGCTGTCTGTGTCCTGCACTGTAAAAAAACGCGATATCTGTAGACAGCCTAGGCTCCAAGAACGACAACAAAAACAACCTGTGGGGTGTACTACAAACCTCGATTAGTGGGTTAGCGAGGTATGTTGCGCTCAAAGCCTGGGTTAGCTGTCACACGAAAGTCGCTCTCTTTTAGCATCGCTATATCACCATCTTATGCTGGCAACCAAACCTGGTTGGGAGGAGGTTTTGTGCTAAGTTAAAACTCAAATTGTGCTGCTGACCAATCAATTATCTTGGAAAAACAAAAGTTATATCACGTGTAAGATTCTGTCATGTATGTTACAGGGGACACTCCGCCTATCCAAACTTTTTTAATCTCGCAGGTGCATTTAACACCGTTGCACGTGCAAATATTCCATTAATATGAACGTTTATAAAACATGTCATTACCACCGATTTATTTGTTGTTGAACTAAAAACTGAAAAATAACACCATAGATTACGCTGTCGTCCTTTAAAACTCTTTAAATCTCAAAAATATTTTTTTTGCCTGAAATTGCACTGTGCCTATTTACAAGGGCATTGTTCCCACCTCTTCTGGGGCCTACCATCAAATGTTGGACCTCTATAGAAAGCGGACAACCTCTAGTTTTCGTAGGAAACAGTCAAAATAAATGTGTGATGTACTCACAAAGAGTTACAGAGGATAGAATATAGTTTTTTCTTTCTGCCGGATTACAAGCATCTCTGAACTGACCACATTTCAGCCCTCTAGGTCACTTGATATGACTCAGAAACACAACTGAGCCCTAGCACCAGGTCTTGTGAAGTTGTGTGCAAAAGTAGATCAATATAGAATGAAAATATGAGTGCTTTAGACTATTATTTGCCAAGGTATGCTCATGCGTTTTGTAAAATGCATATGGAAACTCCCCATAGGACTTTTTGTTTTCCAAAATGCATACTGACAATCAAATGCTTACTGCACATGAACCCCTTTGTGTAGAAGCATAATCCTGGTCTCAAATGAAAGGTAACACATTAAGGTTTCATGCTTGTATTTGGATTATACTTCAGGGTTTCTGATATGGAATGACTACACTAAATATGGAATGATTACAAAAAAGTCTCTATTTTTGCATTTACTTTGTTGGTTCAATGAGTGTGTATAAGATAGACTATACATCTGTACAACTAATATTGGATAACACAACATGAAGATTCAATTTCTATGGATTTTTGTGAATATTTCAGTACCCAATATGTTGCATTTACTTATTGTGCTGCAGCTATACTGCAGCCAGAAGTCAGGGTAGCACCAAAAGCGGGGGTGGGGGGGGGGGGGGGGCATTTTGAATCAAATTTAATTGAGACATAATAAGATTAATCTGAGAATGTAAAGGACTATACAAATTGTACATGAGAAAAGTTGTCATTTTTGGATTCCCAAGAGTCAAAGCTTTAAAATGGTGTATAACATTACTATGTTCCATAGCAATATGGTGCATACAATTGATTTAGAATGTTGGTGGAGGAGGGGGGTAACCGTCCCGCCGGCAGGACAATGAAAATTATGTGGTTTTAATGCGGAAGTAATCGTTTTTATTATTGGCGGTCTTGTGCGTCTCCAAGTTTCGCGATTGGCCAACATCATCAGAACACCGAGAACGCGCACAAAATCTGAGCTGAAAGCCTAGTTTGACAAATATACACATAACTGCGTTTGAGTATCACCTAACTTATAGCCCCAGTTAAGGCTTTGTGAATCCTCGATATGTCTAGATAGCCTGGCTATGTTCAACTTGCTTCGTAGTATACCCCACTGGGCAAACCTAGCCCATGAAAACATAACAAACTCTTCCAGCAAATCACAGACGAGATGCGCGTTTAGGAGAGTTTCAATTGCACGGGAGCAGCACGGGAGGGAGGGGGAGGAAGTAGTGAGCTAGCTCTCTGTTTTGTTTAAAAGTCAACAGAAGTGACGTTACCCAGCATCGCTTAGAGCACCTTTAAATTGCTTTCAGAAGCATACTTTTTTTTTCATGTGTGCACTGCATTTTATTAGTCCACCGCTATTTTGCATAGACGTGGACGGGTTTGGAAAATATATATATATTTTTTAGCATACTTGTCTTTTTTTGACAGCTTTTTTCTCATCTGATGTCACCCACACAGAGAGAGAGAAAGAGAGAGAGAGAGATAGATAGACATAGAGGGAGAGAGAGATAGTTTCATCAGCTAACTACTAATTAGACCATAGTACGCATTGACTCCATAAGACTCTGCGCAATTCCTTTCATCACAGCGAGCATGTACATGTAAGTAAGTGACACAGGTCCCCGCTCCACACTTTCTAGGAAACTAAATAATTACACAAGAACTAATTAAACAAAAAAAAAAACTGCATGTGTCTTTCTTTTGTCCAATTGGAATGAATGAAATTACTGCGCAAAGTGGAAAGGGAAAAAAGTGTGAGATTTTGCCAAATTTGGTTTTACTCATTTTGAGTAGGCCTAAACTGTTTGCCAAAGGCCATCATCTCTGGCCCCAGCTTGATAAAAAAAGTAGGCCCTGATTTAGCCTAGTCTACTGTATGATTATCAACGAGGTGATCTTTAGTATCGTTCTGTGGGGTTCCCAACCTTTTTCATTACATGGACCGGACAACAGTTGTCATATTTCTGACGGACCGGTAGCAGGGACGTTAATAATATTTTATGAGAGGTGGTGCTGCTGATCATATTACCGGGGGTTCAGGGGTGAATTTATGTCTCCCTGGAAATATCCAGACTCTCGTATGTACTTTTCATTTGTACAGAGAGTCTGGCCACTTTCCATTGCCAAGCGTTAAAGGATAATTCCGGTATTTAGCACTTTGAGTCCCTTTTCTGGTTTGTTTTGGATGAACTAGTGGTGTGGTGGACACCGAAATTTTGACGATTGATCCTGTCTCGACTTTTCTGACTCGTTTTGAATCGTCTTTACTGCTTCAGAGTGGCTGCCTATGGGCATGCACAAGCATGCAGTGTTGGGAGGGTTACTTTCAAAACGTATTCCGTTACAGAATACAGAATACATGCCCAAAAATGTAATCTGTAACGTATTCCGTTACGTTACTCAATCTGAGTAACGTATTCTGAATACTTAGATTACTTCCGCATTGAATTGCATTTTATAAGTGTAGGAATGCGGCCATCAAATCCTGCTTAGGCTTAGTAAACAGGGCCCACTTCCCCGATAACGACGCCACGCTCTTAAGAGGGTTTTCTACGATTCATCTTACGATCGTTCGTTTGGTTTTTCCGACTGTTTCCCGAACATGCTCGTAGCGTGAACGCGCGTGCGCTGCTCTTAAGATGCTCTTAAGGGGAGCTGTCCACGTTAATAGTTCTGAAATATCCCCTGATTTGACGGTGATGTCAGGTGACTGCACGTCACAGCTATAGGCCTACCATTTAAATTTCGGATCTACACATTAATTCACATCAATACGAAAATAGAAACACTTTGACATCTGCATGTAAGCATCCCAAGTAGGTTATATACCACACAGAGACATAAATAATTTTAATTATTTTAAGATTAGATTGTTGCACCATGCAATAATTTTTCGCGGTGTCACTTAAGAACACGTTTGAAGATAAGAAAGAAGTCGAGTAAGAAAGAGAGGAAATGTGTAGGCTTAGATTTTGATGCAGTAGGCTACAGACTAAACCACATGTTGCTTTCTCTGCTTTTTACCTCATAGGCCTAATAAAATATTCACTTAGCAAAGATAATGTCAAACTATTCTGGCAACGTCTCGTTTCATAACTTGATTGCATTTTTGTCCGCTTTTCATCACATTATTATGACCATTAAATGTAGGCTATTTTGCACGCTAAAATCTGATTCATCACAGGTAAACACAACAAAGAATGGGAACGTAAGTTGGATTATGTATTCTAAGTTGTAATTCCTCTGTATGTCCTGTTGGTGACCTCAGTGAGAAGTACTGTTAAGACGCTCTTAGCCGGTAACGAGTACTCTGGAGCACTCGTAGATCTACGAGTGTTTTCACGACGCTCTTAAGCTACGATGGTTTCGGGAAACAGTCGGCAAATCTTAAGACGTTCGTAAGAGGGACTTTACGACGCTCTTAGGCTTAAGATGCTTTCGGGGAAGTGGGCCCAGGCCTATTCTGGTGTGTTCTTCTGTTCCAAATGGCTGAAGTGTTAGGCCCACATAGAAGAATGTAAAGTCAACTAAGCTTCCTGATACAACTTTAAAATAGCAAGGTGACCACTAAAACTACAGCAGGCAACTAGGCTAATTAAAACAAACTAAATAAATAGGCTACTTTAAGGGTGTACTGCAAAGGAATGAAATGCCCGCACTCTGCTAAAACTCCCATATATTTAATGTGTTGCAACGTTTCGACCCGACTGGGTCTTCCTCAGGCAGCCTACTTTAAGGGCGTAGCCAGAAATTATAATTAAGGTGTGCCTGTGAAATTTTTCGGTGGTATCAACCCAGTACAAGTGAGGATATGACAGGTGGAACGCAAATGACCTGTACATGTAAATATGGGCTACTGTATATCAGTGCTCTCAAAATGAACGTGATCGCTTAATAATGACAATCAAAAACCGTTAACGTTAACGTTAAAATATGCTAGGCCTACTCGCAAGAATAATTCTTCAGAGGCTGCACCATATAATTAATTTTAAAACGTAAATGTAGATCTAATTAGAAAAATAATAATCCATAAAGCTATTTTAAGTTAGAATAAAAAACGTAGAATGCAGTGCCTATTTTAGAGATTGGTTTTATTGTAGGTCTGAACTAGGCTTTGCTTAGGCCTATTGCTTAGCAAACTGTGTAACCGATTGGCTGAAGTAGCCTGAGCTATTAATACTTAGGAAAATATCCTTTGAACAGACATCATGAACCACGATCAGTGAGGAACAGGAGTTACCTCCACTTACTTTACTCCTAATTTTCTGTGCAAACAGTCATTTCAGGGTCTCCGATGACGCGTCCATAATGCGCGCTGGCTGCATTTTGAGGCTAGTGCAAGACGATTTAAACATGTAAACAATTTCATCATAGATTGCTTTCAGGAGCTTCTGAGTTGCTTTAATTAATTTAGAGAGTGAGCAAACTTATGAAACAGAGAAGTATCGTCATGTAATCCATTGATTTCAACAATGTAACTGTATTCTAAATACCAACTATTTAACTTGTAACTGTATCGGAATACAGTTACTCATAATTTGTATTCTGAATACGTAACGCCGGTACATGTATTCCGTTACTCCCCAACACTGCAAGCATGTCCTCTGTTGTGCAAGGCAGTGAGCGAAGTCCCCAGCTGATCAGGCTCTTCTGCTTTACAATAGTGCTGTGGAGTGGATGACACTCATTGCCCAAGATGTTGATCAGTTTGTTCAGGGTCCTTTTGTCAGATATTGAAGTGATGCACTCCAGTTCAGCTCCCACTACAGAGCCAGCTTTCCTTACCAGCCTGTCAAGTCGCCCTGCATTCTTCTTTTTTGTGCTTCCTCCCCAGCATACCACTGCATAGAAGAGGACGCTGGCAACAACAGACTGGTAGAACATCCTGAGGAGCTTGCTTGGTCTTTGAAGTGTTTAGTTGGTGATCCACCAGAAGTCCTCCACCAGGCTCCTGTACTCCTCCTCCTGCTCGTTCCTGATACACCCCACAATTGCAGTATCATCAGAAAACTTCTGCATGTGGCATGACTCAGTGTTGTAGCAGCGAGACGAGTGAAATGTATTTAAAAATTTATTTTAAATATGTCATCGCCATAGGCTATTTGCTACGATATAAGCTACTGTTAGGCCTACAACAAGTCGCAAGTTATTAGGCTATCCAATCGCTAATAATCACGATTTATTAGGCTATCCAATCGCTATGCCTACACATTGAATGAGCACTCACAGCCTCTATATTGTATGAATTAAGAAGTACCTATGTATTGATCAGGGAAACATTTAGTTTCTTTTTCTTTAGGTCCGCGGTTCCATAACTACGGAGCCCCTAAGGGGACTTGAGCAAAAAAAAAATCTAAAGTTTAGTTTCATGTGCTCACCTGAAACTTTCATGTGCTCACGTGAAAGTTTCATGTGCGCACATGAAAGTTTCATGTGAAAAGGTTTTGCGTGCGCACACAAAACTTTCATGTGCTCATGTGAAACTTTCATGTGCGCACATGAAAGTTTTACGTGCGCACATGAAAGTTTCACCTGAGCACATGAAAGTTTCAGGTGAGCACATAAAAGTTTCACGTGAGCACATGAAACTAAACTTTTGATTTTTCTTTGCTCATGTCCCCTTAGGGGCGTCGTACATAACACCATTCAGTTGTGCTGCAAAATTAACAGACAGAAGCACCGGGCATAATCTAGCCTAAATTTGTGACTCAGTGGACCAGCAATCTATTCGTTGAGGAGGCTCATAGTTTGAAGATCATAGACCATAGATCATAGACAGAGAAAGCCTATGCAGTTGCTTCATATAGCATATGTTTTTTTTTTTTCGCCAACTGGCTAGGTCCAGCCCACGGCCCAGCACCGGTCCGCGGATTGCCAATCACACTGCCGTTGCAACGCCTCTGAATGCAGTCCGCTGCCCTGTTTACCGGTGAAGCACCTGATTTGGTTCCCCATGCAATTTGTGTTTCCCCTCTAGGTCTTTACACAGAAGCTCTAGTCGGCTACCGTAGCTGAAAACACGGAAAACGCAATACAGCGCTGTGAATATGCATGGTAATCTAGCAACAACGCAAGAACTTCAATACAGTGGCGTAAAGGAAACAGGAATTCCGGAGGAACCAAATTGGGTGCTTCACCGGCATTGCTAAAGCTGCCACCTCGTGACGAAAAGTTGTAATACATTTCACGCAGCTGCGTGAATCATGGGAAGCGCGAATGAAGTGCCCACTTCTAAATGCAGGGGTGTAAATTCCATTTTTTAATAGAATTCCGTTTTTTTCGACTTGAAAATGAAACCCACACAATTCGTATAGATCCGATGAGTTTTTTTTTTGGGGGGGTGGGGGGGGGGGGGGTCTGTCGGTCAGAGGTAGGCTGTATTTCTGTATAACACAGGTCATTGTTACAGTATAACAGGCCGCTGACAATGACGACGGGTTTTGTGCTTCACATCTTTCCGAATATCACGCCACAAGTAGTGTATTCCGTTTACTAGTGGATTTCATTGAAAGTGAAAGTAGACGGGTTTGATCAGCTGCGTTCTGAAGAATGCTTGATTCAAGTTCAGTGTGTGTGGCTAACTAGTTTCTCAGCAGAAGCCATGAAATGGTAAAGGTCAACAAATTGATTTAAAAATACATCATGTATGCAGTTTTTTTTCTAGTTTTGGCTTTGCATCGGGTTCGCTGTCAGGAATTTCCGATAATGAATCTTGTGATGCATGCTAATATTGAATTTTAATTTCTGCGCGTGTAAGCTGTGCTTGAAGTTAGCTGTGACAGACTAGCCTAACCTTACAGGTTTTCATAGTTTTAACCATTGTTTAGTTAACACCTTGTCATTTCGCGTTTGTCCAGCCGTTAACCTCCGTGAACCTTGCGCCCCTTGTCTAAAACATATTTCAGGATGCCATCTCACCTTTAGAAAAGGTAACGTTATGGTGACTGTGCTAACACATCAAAGCTTTGGCATACTTAGTAAATGTCTTGCACATAATATTGAGCTGAATATTTAGTGGAAATAGCCTACTGTAGCATTGTGTTGATAGATAAAATGTCGCCAATTTAAAGACGGAGTCCGCATTTTAACCCTAGCTCTCCATTTAGTGTGTAATTTAGTTGTAAAACTAGTGTTGTAGCCAGTTAGCCAACACAATCCTGGTGCCATAGCTTAATTTGATTCTTTTTGGAACTGAAATATCAACAACCTTCAAGTTGCAACCTCTTCACTCAGCATCAATATCAGTAGGCCTATCACATGATTCACTATTTTGTACGTCGGCCCAGAGGACTGTTAGGGGGCAGGCTATATATTATCATCAAGTAGGCCTATAGTAAATAATTTACTCAATGTTGGTTTAAGTTATAAACAAAACATGTTATAAATGGAAAAAATCCATGGTTCTGCGTCACTGTTGGCAAAATGATCATGATGGCCTATAAAGATGAGAAAGATGAGCAGCAACACCACTGTGACTGCTAGGTGACTCGACTCACACAAAGAGGGTACAATAAAGCAAAAACAAATATTGGCATCATAAGAAATATTATGATGGCTAGAGAATGATAGATACAGAAATGCACCACAGGGGCGTTGAAAAATGCATGTTTGAAAGGTAAAACAGTGGACTACCAGTGGCCTTCCTATAGGCCCTGGAGCCCTCCTCACATCCACCACCAGTCCTGCTGTGTCCATTTAGCCTCCGCCAGGCCGTCAGGGCGGAGGAGGAAACACAAGAGACCGTAGCCAGCAGGCAGCAAATGTGTTTGGGTACGGAAAGCCAGAGGGGTCACACTGAGTGTCCCGCTGAGCAAAACATGACCTTGAGTGAAAGAGAAATACAGAGAGAGAGAGAGAGAAAGAGAGAGAGAGTACTATGCATTCTGTGAGTCTAGCACACATTTGCACATACGCTCACACACACACATTTAATATTATTGAATTGTTATGGGATTCCTTTCATCACAGCAAGCACATACATGTAAGTGAGTAAGTGACACAGGTCCCCGCTCCACACTTTCTGGGAAACTAAAGAATTAATCAGCACTCAACTGCTTTAGCATCACATTCCCTGCTGAATGGGAAGTGCATACACACACACACACACACACACAGACATGTACAACTGTATAATTTGCCCCCAAACGAAACTTGATCCCCAAAGAAATTAACTTGTGCTGTAGCCATGCCGATTTCTAACTCGAGCAACATTTCTCTAAAATGGTTTTATCATCCTGTTATCTGACTGGCCTGGTCATGAATTAAACAAAAGGCCAGTGCATGACAAATGAATGATTTGCTAGTGCTTCAGCCTGACTACTTGTGTGGCTCTCATTGCTGCAGTGTGAATGAAGAGCTGATGTCATTAGCATAGAAGCGTTTGGGCGGATTGTTCTCTGTGTAACAGCTCACTGTTCAGCTGTGATCATCCAAGCACACATTGCATAGGCCATCAGCTTCAAGTGGATGCGAGAAGGCTATGGTGTAAGAATTTACAGGACAAGGCCACAGTATGTTCATTGGGAATATATGTGTGTGTGTGTGTGTTTCTGTGTGTGTGTGTGTACGTGTGTGTGCGTGTGTGTGTTTGTGTGTGTGTGTGTTTGTGTGTGTGTGTGTGTGTGTGTATATGCTTGTATGTGTGTGTGTGTGTAAGGCTGAGCAGTAAAAGGAAAGGGAAAACAGTAGAGGAACTGTCATCATTATTATGACTATCACCATTAAACCCAGGGAGAGAGAGGTTGGTGGACCATTATCGGCCCCTTGGGGGCAGATCTGGTGGTCCGCTGGCTTTTTGCTCATCAGTTTTCCGGAGGTCCACTTTCGCGTTGCTGACAAATGCTACACCATTTTGCCACTTGTGGTTCAAACCCTTAATGGCGATGACGGTCCAACAGCAGACCAGAAAAGCCCACCAAAAGTGCCAAGCCAGTGGTCTGATATCTGCAAATCTTTGGCCAATAACTAGCCACACGTTCACACCAAGTCCCACTAAGGAGACATGAATGAATCCTAATAGTATTTTATTTTATTATTTTCTGTAAATCCCCCTTAGCCATATCAATTTCCTTAAATTATAAAAAACATGTAACATTCAAATTTATTGGATAAAGCAATATGAAGATATCACCAAAGCTTTGATATGCTTGTGGAATACAAGGTTCTTCAGACGGATATTAGAGACTGGGGCTCATCTTCTTTAAATTCCTGGTGAGTGAATATGGACTCCTGGGGGTTTCTGGTTAATCAATGCTGAATAGAGAAGCAGAATGTATTTGTTGTTTTAATTGTCTTCGATCTGCTTCTCAGGGTCCTCAACACACCCTTAGTCCAAATCAAGATAACATTGCTTTTCCGTCAGCAGGAGCAAAAGAGGAGGATTAATTAAGGCCCTGGTGTGTGCTTTGTCTCTCAACAACCTGGCCCCTGTTGTTAGATGTCTTTGAGTAGGGGGACAATTGGTGCAGGAAGCTGTCATACTAGTGACGAGAATGGCTAGGTGGCTACAATGCTATCATAATAGGGCAGATGCTAACATCAAAGTTGTAGACCATTTTTGGGCCACTGAAAAGGCTCTATAGGTCTTAAACATACAAGAGACACAACAGCTGAAAGGGCCGAATAGTGGGGCGTTTCGGTCCTCTTTACCTGGGTACTTAGTCCCTGTAATAGAAGCCTGTTACTACAAGTGTTAGGCACATGGACAGGGTCCTTACAGAGATACACCAATTCCTGTTTCACTCAGTAAATGTAAAAGCTGTATATCTCAACTGTTTGTACAGGAAGTAATATAACTGTCTCCTTTGGTCACCTCAAGTGAAGTCATTCTAACTGTTTACTGGACTCATGCCTTTTCCCATTTATACAGAGAAGAATATTCATGCAGAGATGGGAAACCTGGTTTCAAAAAGGAAAAGTCCTACCATGTCCTGATTCTACTTGTGCTGTTGCATTGGACATCAAATCATGCCAATAATAGCAGCAGAGTCCATATAGCAACTTGACCTTTAATCAGTATAGTTAATTGTCAACGTGTAATTATCTGAGCTGTTGTTTTCTCATGAAATATGCAGTGGGTAATTAGGACCCTGGTGGCAGGTAACCTTAGGAAATGGAATTCATTGGGAAATCCATGAGGTGCATCTGAATAGCCTGCTCACTTGGGGGTGGGGGGGGGGGGGGGTTATGGTATCAATTGATGGGGTCTCACATCTTGAGGGCTGGCTGGTAGCCCAGTTGGCATTGCTCATTGGGCGTTAGAAGGGGAAAGGGGTCCTACATGACAGCTTTCCTTTCAGCCCACGATGAGGTGCTGGTGATGGGAGAGGACTCATGGGGCTACATCATTCATACCTCCCTCCCTCTAATTTGGACTTGTGTCTTCTCTCTCCAAGGATGTGGTCCCAGAACAGGCCACTATCTGAGAACTGCTGGAAAACGTGCAATTATTTAAACTGCTGCTGAAATGTAGAAAATCTCATGACTTCACGAAGGACTCCAGGAATCTTCATTATATATAACTTTTAAGCCCAGAGGTCTAGATCCTGAGAAAAAAATTGTGAGATTCAACTTTTTAGCATGATTTTTGTGTACGTTCCAACTTCTCGCTGCAAAGGAGACCATTTTAAGCAATGATAATGTTCATCCATTCTTATGTGTTCTTATTCTCATAGTTGGTCCATATTTGGAACATTCCCCATAAAAAAAGCAATGTCCATCAATACTTACCAACTGTTTATGCCTTCATAAATATGTATCTATGATGAACAATATTGCTGTCAGGCAGAAAGTACAATTCAAGCTCTCTATAATACATTTTTGCTCTAGTGGCCTTAGGTTTGTCATGCATAAAACATCACAAAATATGAATCCAGTTTTTCATTTTGAAAGATAATTGTCTTTTGGAGGGAAACATCCTTGTGTGTGTGTGTGTGTGTGTTTGCACCACTTAGCAATCAGGCAGAGCTGGTGAGAGCATAAACAGTAAAACAGCCCCCACCTGAAGCCACAACTGACATTGACTTTCTCTTGGGTGTTTGTTCTTGGCCTTACTACTAATTTGTGTCTTTTTAAATGTCCACTGTGATTTCCTATCCTTTTCTCTAGATTTGGATCTCATCTCATATACAGACAAACATGTTATATCTCTTCTTATTTCCCCCCATCGCGCTTCTCCTTCTCTCTCTTGCTCTCTCTCTCTCAGAATCTGACTACTACTTCAAAGCCAGCGGCCGTCTCTAAAGCTGTCTCAGGATTAAGTCAGGGTGTTATGCAGGAGGGATGGTTATTTATACATCCGTACCATGTTAGCGATCTGCATCCTAGTGGAGAGCGTGTTACCGTGCAGGTCGGCTTGTGTTGCTAGGGCATTCTGCATGAGCTGCGGTGTGTTTAATTAGGGAAGAGTGCTCAGGATGTATCTGATAGCTTCTGTCATGCACCAACAGGACCGGGGAAAATATCCTACTGAAAATACATCACACACACACACACATACACGAGAGAGAGAGAGAGTTAGAGAGAGAGAGAGTTAAGGATAAGACAGAGAGCATAGTGATGGAGTGGGAAAGAGAAAGGAAGAAAAAGAGAAGAGAAACTGAAAGGAAGAGAAGTCTTTGCAGAGGTCTCTGGAGTTTAGAGAGCATATTTTTCATCACTCTCTCTTTGATTAGTCACTTACCAAACATGACATTTAGACTGTATGGCTGGCTATGTGTGCCCTTTCATCTGGCACTGGGGCTGTAAGCCCAATAAATTCCCTGCTCTGAGGAAATTAGCCTCGTTCTGCTGAGGGAAACCGGGCTCTTGCCTATTTAGCCACAGCATATGTTAGAGTAATTATGTAGGGGGTAATAATTCTAGAGAAATATTGGTTACATTTTGACCAGGTAAACTGATATAGAGCACATAGTGGAAATACAACGCAATACATATTATTGCATTTACAATTTACAGTACATTTGGTTATAAATCTCCCACCATCACACAAAGCTAGGCATGCATTTTTTTTTTTTTTTGAAATTAGGGTTTGACAATAAATATAATTATACTTTTAACATAATAACACCAGGGCACATGAACTTGGTGGGCATGTAGCCCCACCTCCCCCCCCGCTGTTTTTAAATAAACAGCTAAACCATGGCATCGAGGATGACGAAATTGTTTGTTGGAACATTTTTACATTGTGTTTGTTAAAAATGACTATAGGCCGATATATCGATTATCAGTTTTTTGAAAAATTCAAATATCGAAATCGGGATCATCCTTCAAAATCCCATATCGGTCAGGCTCTAGGAGATGGAGACAAACTGACATACACTGCACACACACTTACATCCACACACGCATGCACACACACACATACTGTCGTGGCAGATATTCAGGCTCGGGCCAGAAATTAAGTCCAAACATCTTGCCTACAACGTAACAAAAATACACCATTATAAGTGCTGAAGTCAAAAACTTCTCCCAAAAAGAAGGCGCAAAAGTCCGGCAGAGTTCCGTGCAAAAATTCCTTTAATGACTACATAGCGCAAAGCCTGAGTGGATCGCACGATCGCACTCCCAAACAAAGGTAGAACTCTCTTACTTATACCCCTCCAAAATGCTGACACAACACTACCCCGAACGAACTTTTCACAGTTTACGGAAAGTTCAGGGGTGTACAGCAGGGCTTGAAAACGAAATTATTTTTCAAACGTTCCGTTCCGAACGGTTCAGGTAGGCCTATGTTTAACGTTGTCGTTCTTGCATGCGTTCCGCCACCAACATATCGGTCCTGAACCGGTTCGGAACGCAAAATATCGTTCGTTCTTAAAGTTCCGGCAGTGTTTGGCGGGCCTATCAAGTCTATTTTTGTGGACTTTACCTTAGAATAGACGTACTCATTATTTCCCCTTGATTTAGCCTATACCGTAGCTATGCCCAAAAATAATAAATCACAGGCGGCATCCAAAAACATTCAGATGGGCTATCCATCCCATAGCCTACAGACTTACTGTAGGCCTAACCTATGCCTATAAATAATTTCTTATCAAAAATATTTCTGGATACATGCTAAACTCCTTACCTGGTTGTAGCCTAAGTTTTATCCATATGGAGATCTTCAAAGGCTTGCGCTATAATTCCAACCCTGTTTATAAACGAACCTGTCTGTTGCTGACAAGGCCTATCTCAAATTTTCCGTTTAACTCTTCTACATAGAATAGGCTATAATTGCGCAAACATTTCAAATCCCGACTTTAAAATGACAAGGCGTGGACAGGCAAAATAGGCCATTATGCATAGGCTACAAACAATTTCCAAATCAGTTTCAGTAGCCTACGCTACGAGCTGGCCTAAGATCCGAAGTGGCAAACGTTATTAAATGGTTTTGTGGATTTCAGAATAACGTTTCTGTTCCAGTTGAAGACCATTTTGTTTTCGTTTCCGTTTCCGCTCTTCGTAAAATTCCGTAAAATTCCGTTCGTTTTCGGTTTTCGTTTTCGTTCCTTGAACCGGTTCGGAGCCCTGGTGTACAGTATAGAGCAGCCATCACCAAATGGCGGACCGCGGTAGATTTTCACGTAAGATTTCAAAGCTGCGCTAAATGTTTCGGTTAGGATAACAGCATTTACTTCAGGAACCATCATTTCGCTTGCTGCTACTCAGCCAGTGAAATCTGTGAATTCTGTTAAAGTCGAGTCAGTGAGTAAAGTAGCCTAGGCTACTATGGAGAAGAGACTGATAGCCTGAAACGAGCGAGGAGAGGAGACGGGACGAGAAACAATTAGATGGATATCTAAGTTAACGATAAGTAAGTTATTTTCAAATCATCGATTGCTCAAAGAGGAGAAAGCTAGACAGCGAGAACAGAGCTTTATATAACGATACGGGGGCAATACCACGCAAAACTGCCACGTCCGTAACGCCAACTAAATATGGATGTGACAGTTTTGCGCGGAATTGCCCTGGACCTCTTCTATATATTCTGAGACAGGCGATTTTAAGCGCCAATTTGAAGCACCTCTACTAGACAAAGCATATATTTTGAGCAAGCATAGGCTAGGCCCATTCAACAGTGAACTGAGACCACAGAATATTTTACGATTTAAGAAGGCAATATGATTGATCTACCACAATCTAGTTAAGCCTACATGCATTCACTGCCCAACAACGTGATATTCCTGGGTTTCCAGGATTTCGGGTCAACATAAAAACAACTAAAACAATTAAATTAAACTTGCTGATTAATGGGTTCAAGGAACCAGCTGTGGAATATCCATCCTTGTCTCAGCTCAAATTTGATTTTAAGTGCACGTTAAGATCTTAAAAATAGCCAAGGCTACTCAGTTTTTCTCCCCAATTAGGCTAGGCTACTCTTATCTTGCCTTATTATGACCGCCGCGCAGCGAAGGTTTTTTTTCTTTCTTTTTCTTTTTCGCATGTCCAAATTTCCGTCAATGAGTCCCGGGACACTGAAAGACCGGGGTAGACGAAACTTGGTGGGCATGTAACCCCATATGGATAGCATGGAACCATCGTTTTTCGTTTTGATCTGTAGCCCCCCCGCTGGACTGCACCCCCCGAAAGGAGGGTAGGGCAGACACAGTTTTCTGTGAATATCTCGAGAACCGTAAGGTTTAGGAGGACCATTTTTTTTTGTAAGTTGATGTCAAGGGGCCATGTCAACCCATTCCATAACCACTCATTTCATGTATAGCGCCACCTAGTTAAACACAAAAAAGTAAAAATGAGGTGTTGTAATCGCAGGTATCTGTGACCTAACATAGTCAATACTGAACGAAATTGGAAGTGTAGGATCATTATGACACCCTCTGAATGCACACCAAGTTTCGTGGAATTCCGTTCATGGGGGGCCACACAATAAATTAATTTATGTTACTATACACCAACTGGCCTGTAGGTGGCTGGAGACAGATTTCTGTGAATATCTCGAGAACCGTAGGGCCTAGGAGGTCCACCTTTTTTTTTGTATGTTGATCTCAAGGGGCCATGTCAACCCATCCCATTACCACTTATTTCATGTATAGCGCCACCTAGTTAAAAATTAAAAAGCAAAAATGTAGGTGTTTTCATCACAATATCTCTGGCTGACATGGTCAAAACTGCACGAAATTGAAAGTGTAGGATCATTATGACACCCTCCGAATGCATGCCAAGTTTTGTGTACTTTCGTTCATGGGGGGCCTTACAATAAAATCATTTATGTGTACATTTAGTGACGTACACCAACAAGGATTCCCGGGACACTGAAAGACCGGGGTACACAAAACTTGGTGGGCATGTACCCCCACATGGATAGCATGGAACCGTCATTTTTCGTTTTGATCTGTAGCCCCCCCGCTGGACTGGACCCCCCGAAAGGAGGGTAGGCCAGACACAGTTCTCTGTGAATATCTTGAGAACTGTAGGGCCTAGGATGACCATTTTATTTCCGTATATTTGCCTCCAGGGGTCATGTTAACCCATTTCATGTGCACACATGTGCACAAACAGATACACACGCACACACACACATTCACAGTAATCATACGTATGACATATACTCACACAGTAGACATATGTACGCTTCCATGCACAGGCACATACGCAGGCACACACACAAGCACGCACACACACACACACACACACTCACACACCCACACACATAACATAAACATAACACAAACAATCAAGAATTTCTCAGAATTATGAACAGGCAAGATGGAGGTGGGGTTGTATAAAATGAATTTTACATGTGAAATCTATGAACTAATCATGTTTTGGGACTTGTTGTCTAGCAGATACCAGTGAGAATTGAGTGTGGATAATGCAATTTAGTGAGACAGTTAGAATCATATAGGCCTTTCAGCGTGATTTCTTTTTGTGGAAAAAATGTGCTGGACTGGGCGGCGGTCATATTTTGTACCGCTCTGCGGTACATCTAGTTTCTCCTCATTTCGAATATTGCCTTTTAGGCTACTTATTTTATTTCACATTAGGCCTAGACCTACAATCTTCTATTTCTTGAATTTCCCCTTGGGGATCAATAAAGTATCTATCTATCTATCTATCTATCTATCTATCTATCTACAACTAGGCTCCATCCATCCATCCTAATATTATACATACATACATATACATAGCCTAAACACACGTTAAACATTATGATGCTCCGGACCTTTGCTTGAGGAAATTTTCTGTAACTGGACCTCGCTGAAGATTAATTGAATACCCCTGGTATAGAGTGATCACAGGTCATACATTGTGCATGGGTTAAATATCGTTCCCCCCCCCTGCACTCTCCTACTGGTTGTTATGAGTAGAGCTCGCCCTGTGTATGCGGTATCTTGCAGCTTCAAGGCCGACTTTGGTTTCTTCAAAAGGCCTAGGCTAAGGCAGCATGAGACACAGTGCAACAAAATGAGACACAGGGCAGCAAAAAGAGACATAGGGATACAGAGCGCACGTAGGGGGAATTCTGGTAGAATAGCTTCAGTATGTTAATAGTATTAGTTAAACTTGTTATTATGACCATCGCGCAGCGAAGCGGCGGTCATATAGGTTTAGTCAGAATTTTTTTTATTTATTTATTTTTTTCGCATGTCCAAATTTCCGTCAATGATTCCCGGGACACTGAAAGACCGGGGTAGACGAAACTTGGTGGGCATGTAACCCCATATGGATAGCATGGAACCATCGTTTTTCGTTTTGATCTGTAGCCCCCCCGCTGGACTGCACCCCCCGATAGGAGGGTAGGGCAGACAGTTTTCTGTGAATATCTCGAGAACCGTAAGGTTTAGGAGGACCATTTTTTTGTATGTTGATCTCAAGGGGCCATGTCAACCCATTCCATAACCACTCATTTCATGTATAGCGCCACCTAGTTAAACACAAAAAAGGAAAAATGAGGTGTTGTAATCGCAGGTATCTGTGACCTAACATAGTCAAAATTGCACGAAATTGGAAGTGTAGGATCATTATGACACCTCTGTATGCACGCCAAGTTTCATGGAATTCCGTTCATGGGGGGCCACACAATAAATTAATTTATGTTACTATACACCAACTGGCCTGTAGGTGGCCGGAGACAGTTTTCTGTGAATATCTTGAGAACCGTAGGGCCTAGGAGGTCCACCTTTTTTATGTATGTTGGTCTTAAGGGGGCATGTCAACCCATCCCATTACCACTTATTTCATGTATAGCGCCACCTAGTTAAAAATTAAAAAGCAAAAAATTAGGTGTTTTCATCACAATATCTCTGGCTGACAAGGTCAAAACTGCACGAAATTAAAAGTGTAGGATCATTATGACACCCTCCGAATGCATGCCAAGTTTTGTGTACTTTCGTTCATGGGGGGCCTTACAATAAAATAATTTATGTGTACATTTAGTGACGTACACCAACAAGGATTCCCGGGACACTGAAAGACCGGGGTACACAAAACTTGGTGGGCATGTAACCCCACATGGATAGCATGGAACCGTCGTTTTTCGTTTTGATCTGTAGCCCCCCCGCTGGACTGGACCCCCCGAAAGGAGGGTAGGGCAGACACAGTTCTCTGTGAATATCTTGAGAACTGTAGGGACTAGGATGACCATTTTTTTCCGTATGTTTGCCTCCAGGGGTCATGTTAACCCATTTCATGTGCACACATGTGCACAAACAGATATACACACACACATACATTCACAGTAATCATACGTATGACACATACTCACACAGTAGACATATGTACGCTTGCATGCACAGGCACATATGCAGGCACACACACAAGCATGCACACACACACACACACACACACACACACACACACACACACACACACACATAACATAAACATGTACATGCACACATGCACACAATTCAAGAATTTCTCAGAATTATGAACAGGCAAGATGGAGGTGGGGTTGTATAAAATTAATTTTACATGTGAAATCTATGAACTAATCATGTTTTGGTACTTGTTTTGGTACTTGTCTAGCAGATATCAGTGAGAATTGAGTGTAGATAATGCAATTTAGTGAGACAGTTAGAATCATATAGGCCTTTCAGCGTGATTTATTTTTGTGGAAAAAATGTGCTGGACTGGGCGGCGGTCATATTTTGTACCGCTCTGCGGTACATCTAGTTTAAAATGTTATAAAAGTTTTATTGTTAGGAATAACTTCAGTGTATTACTTGATTATGATTAAGGTTATATGAATACATGCTTTACAGTTTCAAACTCGTTCTCTCATCATGATGTCTACAAACCATAGTGATAATTTTATACAACAATATACATGCTGTACACACGCACAGACACACACACACACACGCACACACTAACACTCACACAGGCACGGACACACTCACACACACACACACACACTCACACGCATGAACGCATAGACAGGCACACACGTACCCACACACACACAAACAGACACGCACATACAAGTTGTAAGAGTAGGGGATGGAGTAGGAGATGGAGACAAATGACAAGCATGATTTATTTTCTCAAAGAGGATGTACAGGACTGAGCGGCGGTCATACTTTATCAAGTTATTTTCACAGTTTACACTTCTGTAGCAGGTCATAGGCCCTGTTCAGAGCTGTCTCTTAGGCCCAATTATTAACTTACGCTGGTGCTCAGTAACAGTCTTACCTAATAAGTGTCTGAAGTTTGCTTGCAAATTTGTAGTGACACAGACAAGAGGACTCTCCCTCCTAGGGCCCAATGTGGCACAAAAAAGTCTCCATATGCCGGGAGGTCAGTGGAATGTGTTCCGACAGGAGGGAACATGGCTGCTCGGCAGGTAGCGGCCTCCACCATGGGCCAGAGAAGAGGGAAGGGAGAGGAGGGGAGGGAAGGAGAGAGATGAGGAGGACGAGAGGAAGACAGGAGCAGAGAGCGCAAATGGGCAGAGAGAAGATGAGATAAGGAAGAGCATAAACAGGAGAACTCATGTGACAGGCATTTTTTTGGGTGTGTATTCAACCCCTCCAAAAACACACACACACACACACCCCGCCCCCAAAGTTAAATTAAGAGGAATTGACTTGGCTGTGCTGTCTAATTATGGGAATTCACCTCCGGCTATCCCATTCCCACAAATGCACACATACACTCTCTCACTCATGCACACACACACACACACACAGACACACACACATGACAATTGTTATGGGCATGGATGCCTTCTGCTTCAGGTAGAACTGTCATTTTAAAAAGCGACTGTAGGCACGATAGGAAACAACTGTCCTGTTGTGTGTCAGCATCAGGGTCAGAAAAGGTTTTATTGCCAAGCATGTTTTAACATACAAGAAACCTGTCTTGGCTGTTTGTGAAGCACAAATACATACAGTGGGAGCCCAAGAAACAAACATACTGAAGAATATAAAAATCTTACTGCAAGTACACATATTTACAGAGCCCCCGAAGGAACATGGTGAGAATTATCTTTTTAGATCAGGGAATTTATTTTCAGAGGCCCTTTTGCGTTCGCAACGCAATAGTTTTGCATTCCCTCGCAATAGCATTTGCGTTCTCTCGCAAAAAGTCAAAAGTATTGCGAGGGAGGTGCGCCGTACAAACTCACTAAACTTTTGCAGAAATGTGTATGCTAACATAAAGTAATGATTGTGAGTCCTTGTGGGTCACCATTGTCTGTTAATATGCAGTTAACCACAATCCTGGGTTCATGCTTCTAATCACTCTCTTAAGTGACTCTCTTAAATGACACCTTACGGTCAAACTGACGGGCCTGATTGATTGCTGTGGGGTCAGAATGACCTTGAATCAGATCATTGCGAGATGACCCCCTGTTTATATGATTCATGACAGGCTCTCCTCATGCACGCCATCATGCCACCCTACTACCATTCAGACAACACAACCTCACCCTCCCTCACTAAATATGGAATATAAAGGTGCTTTATGATTATGAATTACACATCAGACACAATTTACCCCCTACATTTAGATAGTTGAGCTTGAGCATATACAGGGAAAGAGTGATTGAGAGTGAAAGACAGAGAGAGGTAGAGGAAGCTGTACATGACAGAGTTGCTAACCCGGTAAGCAGCTCTGCATAGGTGACAGAGATGCTAATAGAGGATTCAGGCAAATGTGTTTGAAAATTATACAAGCTGACAGAATCCCCGTACACACACCTCGGCATAACAATCAGCAGCCCTGGGAAGCCTCACATCAAGTGGGATTAGACTCAGAGAGCAGACCAGAGAGCAGCTGCCACAGAGAGGGACTGGCCCCACCGTGGACCTGATCTGGCATGGGCACGTCCATCAGGGCTGACGCACAGGCAGAGGGAACAGGCCAGCTGCTAATGTTCTCTACGTAGCCCACTTTTTCTCACATTTCTATAGAAGCGACAATGTAGAGTTTACTTGTATGCATTTGTTGGATGTTGTTCTCGCTACTAAGGAGCTAGCTCTGTCCCTGGCCTGAAAACAAAACATACTAAATAAACAAACAAGCAAAAAAGAATATCAGCATCATTAGCCCTCCAGGAAACTCAGCTGTGGATTTCACAACTTGATGCACATACAGACTAAAGCAAGAATAGGTGGAAAGCTGAAGGTAAATGGTTGGTAGGTACATTCCTGGACTGATGATTCAAAATGAAGCAGTCCCCTTAGAGCAATGTGAGGAAATTCAAATAAAATGTACCACCAGACCAGTTATTACATACTGTAAATTTCCAAAGGCTTCCTCAGGACACTTTGGTGACATATTGGGTAATATCCCCTCACTCCAATTAGCTCTTATAACACAAGGAATGTGCTCATGCAATCTTGTATGCAAATGGATCAGATATACCAACGTATCATAAAGTTTCAGGTTCTGGCCTGGGAAAACCAAACATGTTTGCTGGAGCAGTTCTATTAATATGAAGCACCAGTTACTGACTCAGAACAACACAGCCTCCTATCTCTCTGTGGCCATGCCATTTACCACACACCTCTACTTGCAACGCTGACTTTACTGTGTGGATATGTTTGTATATGTATACTGTAGGTCTATAAAGTGTGGTGGAAAATACAAAAGATGACTACGTTTGTTTTATGGCAAGACTAACTGCTTTTAGATTTGTTCACCATATTGAATCGTATGACAGGACCATTGTCACCGGGATGCAGAGATAGAGTTCAGCTGCAGGAAAGAGGCTTCCTCTGAACCTGCTGTGCGCCTTAAGCAAGCATCGCTTGCCCTGGATGGCCTCAATGGAGGGGAGTGAGGAACCTGTGATGCGTTGGGCAGTTTTCACTACCCTCTGCAGTGCTTTTCGGTCGTGAGCAGAGCAGCTGCCATACCAAACTGTGACACAGTTGGTAAGGATACGCTTGATGGTGCAAGGGTAGAAGTTTACCAGGATCTGAGGAGGCCGAAGGACCTTCTTTAGCCTCCTCAGATAGAAGAGACGCTGGTAAGCCTTCATGATCAGGGTAGAGGTGTTGAGAGTCCAAGAGAGGTCCTCAGAGATGTGGAAACCCAGAAATCTAAAGCTGGTGATACACTCCACTTCATTCCCATTGATGAGAATGGGGGTGTGTCTGTTAGCTTTAGACTTCCTGAAGTCCACAATGAGCTCTTTATTCTTCAATAATACTGTTAACAGGACTTGCAGGGAATTGTGGGAACATATGCATTTGTTGATTATATGCAATGCTGCCCTCTACAGCTACTGTAAGTCTGCCTTCATCCATGAATTGTGACTGGTTTCAGAAACAGCATCCTCTGAACAATCTACAGAGAGTAGCTCAGTGCTATTAACACACACATTGGATAGCATTTTAATAGATGGCATAAGTAAGTATAAGTATATATACTCTTTTGATCCCGTGAGGGAAATTTGGTGCATGGCTGTTGTGGAGGAGATGGTTGTCAGGAAAAGTGACATAAACTGTTGCCAAGATCTGTCAGAATGCTTCTTTGAAAATGTTGAATGTAAGGCACGAGGCTACAATGACATAAGTATATGATCTCTTTTGATCCCGCGAGGGAAATTTGGTCTCTGCATTTATCCCAAATTGTGAACTAGATGTACCGCAGAGCGGTACAAAATATGACCGCCGCCCAGTCCAGCACATTTTTTCCACAAAAAGAAATCACGCAGAAAGGCCTATATGATTCTAACTGTCTCACTAAATTGCATTATCCACACTCAATTCTCACTGGTATCTGCTAGACAACAAGTACCAAAACATGATTAGTTCATAGATTTCACTAGAGCCCGACCGATAAAGGATTTTGAAGGCTGATACCGATACAAATATTTGTTGATTTAAAAACCCGATATTCCGATATATCGGCCGATATATATATTTTTTTTCAGAAACGCGAAACAAAACATTAACAGATTTCCCTAACATTAGTTATTTGTAGTTATTTATGAGTATTGACTAAAATAATATGATAATGCATTTTAAAAACAAACTTGTTTATTTTTAAATAATATTGTCACAGTGGAACATCGAAATATATTAAAGTTCTGATAAATAAAATGTATAAAAATAGAAACTTAAGATATTAAACTTAGTCTTTTGAACAAAAACACAATAACAACTAGAATTGCGGTTCCGAGGAACTGCAAGAGTGGGTTTGATCAGTGGCACGGAACTCGGCCTCATCCAAGGATTCCAACGGTACCTCATTTATGAAAATCGGGCACACGGATCAAAAGTTGTCTGCATTAACGCAACATCCAATAAGCTAAAACTCATAAATAACATGGTTGCTATGCTGGTTGCTATGGTGGTCGCTAGGTTGACATTACAGGGGTGGTTTCTAGGTTGTTGCTAGGGTAATTAGTTAGTTGCTAGTAAGCCATCTTAAGCTGACTGCATAAAGTGATTATTTTAAGAGATACATTTTCAAACCAGAACTGTGTATAGGTCATGGTTAAAAACGTATCAGAATCTCAGAAATAATCACGTAATGCAGCCAGTTTAAGATTTTTGAAGAAGTCAGATTTTTTAAAGGCAATCAAATTTCTGCTGACTCTCTTCTGGCTGCGGTTAAAGGCCAGCGCCTCCTGAGAGGCCTGAAGGGTCAGTTCTGAGGTTGTTGGCTGCTGGAACCGAAAAAAGGACTGCATTTTCTTAAAAGACAATGTGACTGAAGTGCGGGCAAAGTTCGCACAGAAATGTACGATTTTTCCCACCCTCATCGACCTTGTCATAAAACTTGTTTAAATGATCACACGACGCCTCCTTGCTGCTTTGTTGTCTACATCAGCATTTCTCAAACTTCTTTGACCTGAGGCCCAGTCAAGGCATACTTTGGGGTCATAGGGCCCACCTACATGAACCCACCCCCTCCTCCCAACCCCTATCAAATTGTAATGATATCACAATTATTATTTTTATACTATATTGCTATACATGCACTTTAAAACAGTCAATGTTTAAAGTGCTAAGATTGTTCACAAAAGTTTGTGAAAGCATGCACATCAGAGTACTGCTTTACTCAGGGGCGGAGCTACGTGGTGGCCAGGGGGGGCCACGGCCACCACTGGTCAAAGCTTGGCCACCCTGCTGGCCCCCCCAGCTCCGTTCAGTGAAAAGTTTAAAAAAAAGATTGCTGCCGTTTTCAACGGTAGCCTACTTTGAAAGGAAGTGTAGCCTACGGTTCTAATCAAATCGTGAGTAGGCCTAGTGCAGCAGCAGCAGGGGACAATTCAAGTCATCTGTTAAAAACACTTGACAGTAGACTACTACTTACTTAACCTCAGTGACAACAGGTGAGTTGATGATGACTTGGAACATTAATGTTAAAATGTGACACTAATCATAGCAAAGTGAGCTGCGTTGGGCTGTTCTTGTTAGGTAGGCTCTGACATTGACGTGTGAGGCTGATCAAAAATAAGCGGATGCCCGCGGTAACTCTGTTACAAAAATATTTTGATAATATTCGGGTGAAATGCAAGCATATTAGGCACATATCTCCGGATGGCTCCAATAAAAGTAGGCTAATAGTGTCTAGCCTAGGCTACTTTATAAAAACATAATTTGCTGACTGCGTGTGGTTCTTGCCATAGCTGGTCAGGCAGAGGCAGGCTGCTGCGTTGCCTGAGTTCTTTGTTACATTGCTCCGGTAATTGCAACGAGATGAAACCTTAACTGCGTGACAGAGCAGAAGTGGGGCTTTCCAACGAGACTAAACACTTGTCTGTGCGATCAAGTATGAAAATACAAAAAATCATGAAATTAAATCAAATTGCATCATATTTAGTTTACCTACGCACCCACACTCTCGTTTGAATTAGGCTACTCGCGAACCCGTGATCGCATAGATATGGCATATCAGAAGAAAGAGGAGGCACAGGGCTATCCATTGGTACCAAGTATATCAATCCTTCTGGGCTATAAAAACAGACAACGTGACTGCAAAATAACATCATGTACAAAAACCAACGCTTCACAGCCATTACTCTCGTTTGAATTAGGCCCTACTCACGAACCCGTGATCGGATAGATAGCCTATGCCACGCATGTCAGATGAAAGAGGAGACACAGAGCTATCATTTGATACCAAGTACATCCTTCTGGGTTATAAAACAGACGAAGGGACATCAAAATAATAACTTCATATAGCTCGACTTACTTACCCCACGTTTTTGTGTGTTGTTGTGGTGGCAAAGCATGTTCATAATCCAACGCTATAATGTGTTTCTCTATGGCATAGCATGTTCATAATCCGGTTTTGAGATCCTAGCAAATTCCTACATGGCATCCAATTCAAGACTCACATTGCATCCCAATTTATTCGACAAAGAAACACCTTTTTCCCTTCACTTTGTTCATGGCTCATTGTTCTTGTTTGTGTATGGCACTTACAATGACCAGGATAAATGCTTCTAACTAAATGTAGTGAAAAAGCCCTTAAAACAGTCTAGGGTTCTAAGGGTTAATGTCTTGATTCAGAGCCATGTTACTTACAGCCAAGTACTTGGAGTGGATAACAGAAAGAAATATAGTTTTGCCATCAGTATAAGATTAAATATCTGCATACCATATTTGTAGTATTTATTATTGTTCTTTGAGTTAACATCATTTGAATATGACTGATTAAGTAAGGTGCATTATCATAATGTACTTTTTATAGCATTGGCCTATTTATGGAAAATGTGTTGGAGTGGACAACAAACTGTTCAGGTTGTCTGTGAATGGACCTGTGTATCAGTTGGCTTTACACAATTCATTGCCATTATTAAAACAGGGTATCCTAATCTTCAAAACTTTTTGAGTAGTTTTCATATTGTAGTTTTGATTCCCAAGTGCCACCCCAATAAAAAGTCTGGACCCAGCTGGCCCCCCCTATAAAATAATCCTGGCTACGCCCCTGGCTTTACTAATGTAAAATATAATTAGGCCTACACTAGTTTCTTTGTTTTTGCATTGTTGCATGATGCTTGCATGAGAAATACTTCTCAAAACAACAGCAATTATATGGGTGCCGTTGTTTTGGGATGTTTCCCTCATGCAAGCATCATACACTGATAGAATATATATATGCTATTTAATTACATTTCATTTGAATGCCTGAATGTAAGAATTCAGGAAACACAATACCAGCTTTTAAATTTTCTGTTGTTTACTAGTTTATGTAAATCACATAACACATGAACTGTTCATACTACTGATAGCCCATTACTGTACACAATAATACTGTGCCCATTCATTAACATATATTAAACATCAGGCGTCTTGTTTACACATTTAAACCATATTTGCACTTCGAATTTCGCTTCCAAACTGTAATAACTACATCTACGAAGTCTAAAGAAGATAACCATGTAGTCTGTTCATAGATAAGATAAATTGACAGCATAGGTGCCAACTCTCACGCATTGGCCGTGAGACACACGCATTTGATTAGTTTCACACGCTCACACGCCACACCCCTGATTTCTCACGCTGAAGTGTCAACCCGGTCGGTCAGATGCCTGAAAAATGAGTTTAGCCTATCTATAGATCTACCTGTTGAGCCACGGTTATGCTTTCAGAGACGGTGAGAGGGTTCAAGAGAAGTTAGAGAACCCCTGTCTGTGGAATTTTCAAAATGTTCTCTCATTTGCGATGCTACTTCAGAAGCCATCCCAGGCGCATCCCCCCCCGCATTTCCCCGGCTTCAGGTATGCTTTGAGTATTATTGAGTATTTTTCACGCTGACGTGTCAACCTGGTAGGTCAAATACCTGGCAGATGAGGTTCAACTAAACTAAACCTATACATATGATATCACACATCATGTGAACGTGCGGAATCTAAGCTTTCCAATGATATTAGCGCCAAGTTGCTGCGATAAATGGTTCGCGAGAGAATTAACATTGAACCGACGTGCAATTTAGGCTAATCATATTTGCATTTACCCATTACTCTCGGTTTAATATTTCACTAACCCTTCACACAACACGTGGAAAACCCTATTTCACAATAAACAGCAAACCTACCGAATACGAGGATATAAAGCATGCCTCTGTGCAATAAGTGGTTCCTGAGTAATCCGGTTTTGAAATTGCAACACATTTCTACATAGCCTCATTGGGGCGAAATTATAATGTATTCTAATGTAAACTATTTGTCAGTAGGCCTACATACATTTTTGTAAATTGCTCAGCCATAGATTATCCCACTATCATGGTTCTTATATTGTCAGGTTCCAGCCAATCCCATTACAGATAAATGAATATATTTATATTGGCATGCTTCCTAGTGACAATGCAAAAATATGAAGAAAATCAAATAACGAGACACAAATATTGATATAAAGCCTGACATAAGCCATATGCAAACATTCACATCATGCAGATAATGGGTACATCCTGAAAAATTAATAGCATGTAGGCTATAGGCTATGGCCATTACAATGACCAATATATTATCTTAAATAAACTAGCTGAATAACACAGGTGACCACTTCTGCATAATTTCATGGAGTGCTGAAATGTACACACATTTTTGAAAATTTCTGAACTGTGAAATGTAGCATATGTTTTTGTGGTTGTGAACTTATTGCAATATCACTATAACTATTCCACCTGTGTGTGCATGGTTATAATTCTTAAGTGCAAAATAGCTTAGGCTACAGCACAAATATTTCCATAAAAATAAGCAAGTCTGATCTCTGAATTTATTTTGAAAGTGCACCTGATTTCTTAAATTCTTACAAAACACCCACCCACTTTTTAAAATTGTTAGTTTGGACCCCCCCCCCCCCCCCACTTTTGCCGTGCGAAATACCAGTGCTGTTTTCAGCATCTGTTTAGTGCTTCATTGTCATTTTCATTGGATTCTCCCATTTGCGCGTAAATCGCTCATAAACTTTTTTTTGTTACACGCATTCTCCCATTCCGCTTCTGTCACACACACAGTGACAAGCACCAAATCCCCCGCAGTGTTCAAGAGATCAGTCGTCCCCCTCACTTTTGATAATGTAAAAAGCCTTATAGGTACGCCAAATAAATAATAACCTATAGGTTTACGCTAGGCTATGTAAAACTCCCCATTAACAGCATCACGTCACTAACCACAGCTAAGACTGCACAATCTCTATTCACTCTGTTGGATATCTGAAGCCAGTTTGTTAGATACTGTAAATTCTCAAATTATGGCCGGGGTCTTAAGACAAAGTACAGGCCTTTAGGGGCAGGATTGTATTCGAGACAGCCCTTTATTTCTTATGCGAGTTTTATTTTGAGACATGCGTTTCTTGGAGCGGCATACTGGTAGGCCTTCAAAAGCATGTCATTTTCGGTTTAGTTTGATATTTAATTTACTTTTGGACTGTTTGATTATATTGTTAAATGTTGGGACTGATGGGCACTGAAATCTGGGGAGGTATTTGATGATCACTATTACGTTCCATGTAGTTGAAAGAGTGTCGGGATTTCAAACAAACCATCCGCTTTCATGCGTTCATTGAACGTCCGCGGTGCTGTAATGGAAACCTTATTGTGTAGCCAAGTAGCCTATTGAGTAATTTTTAAATTATGCATGATTTACTTTTTATTAATTTCGTAGGCTGGCTTTATTTTGTTATATAGAAGTATCTAAATAACCTGTTAAAATGTACCAGAATTCAGGGAATTGCATCTAGTCCAAAAAAAAATTTCTGGGGGAGGACCCCCATACCCCCCGCTGCAATGTCCAACCCACTTTCACAATGCCTCCGACGCCCATGGTCCTAGTAGTAGGCTAGATCCCTTTGATACCAATGTTCATATAACTCTGGGACCCTGGTCCCAGGGATGGATTACTGCACGGGCCTTCCGGGCCCAGACCCAGGGGCCCAAGGTGTCAGGGGGCCCTGAAGCCCAAGCCTTTGCATGGAATCATTGCCTCAATATCAACACATCAGGATGTAGGCTATGAATCTGATTGAATTTAGTATTGCCCATTCCCAAAATGCACCAGAATACAGGAAATCACATTAAACAAATAAAAAAAAAAAAACCCTTCCACATATGCGACAATTAGTGGGGAGCCCTTAATACATCTGGGCCCAGGGGCCCGAAAGCTCATAATCCATCCATGCCTGGTCCCTACACCTGAGAACCACTGATGTACGTTTTTTTTACTGTACTGTACGGTATAATGCTGAATGAGCCAAACAAAAATTTACGCAGCAAAATTTTGGTTGGCCCCACCAAATCTCACTCCAAGGTTTTTTGAAAAGTTGGCAGCCCTGTGACAGAACTACAGACTTCGTGAAAGTAGCCTATAGCCCTACATAAAAGGCTCCATTCACTTAATTGCAAAATCGCGGTTGGTCTGTTTACACACTAAAACCATATTTACACTTCGAAATTCGCTTCCAAATTGTAGTAACTACATCTACGAAGTCTAAGGAAGATAACCTTGTAGTCTGTTCAACGATAAGATACATTTTGACAGAACTACAGACCTCGTAAAAGTAGTACCTAAAATTAGTGTGATAAATGGCCATCACGTAGCCTAAAGCATATAGCACTAGCATATGACAACAGCAAATAGCTAACGTTTACGTTAGCCTAACTTACTTATCGTTGACGTTGACCCGACACGTTTATAAGTTAGACCATAGACTGATAAGGACGTCCATCAAAATTCCGTGTGTATCCTGTGTATCTTTCATGCTGCTATCCTGTTGCCTTTTCCCTGTTGTTCCGGCAACAAGGTTTTTACGCGATATTTGCCACATCCCAGAGAGTTGTTGTTTGGTGGGTCAGGTGACGAGCCGTCGAATCACAGCACAGCACCCACAATGCATTGCAACACACCGTCTAGAAGGGACTCAGCGTTAGGTCGGCTTTAAATAGCATACAGAACCTGTAGTAATATAACGTTGTAAGTTCCACAGATCGTGGCAAGACAATTGAATTGATTGTGGACTTCTTGCTGGGCAACGATGAGTAACTTGATTAGTAATGCTGCATGGATATGCATGATATCTGTATGAAAGTGTGTTTCTCAATGTAATAATCTATACAACTGTATACATGACTAAGTTCAAATGGAGCTAGCTGGGTATAGGACTGGGCTGAATGGATTGGTGAAATACTTTATTTAGGCTCCATATTCACTTCATTGCAAAATCGCGGTTGGTCTGTTTACACACTAAAACCATATTTACACTTCGAAATTCGCTTCCAAATTGTAGTAACTACATCTACGAAGTCTAAGGAAGATAATCATGTAGTCTGTTCATAGATAAGATACATTTTGACAGAACTACAGACTTCGTGAAAGTAGCCTAGAAGCCCTACATAAAAGGTTCCATTAACTTCATTGCAAAATCGCGGTTGGTCTGTTTACACACTAAAACCATATTTACACTTCGAAATTCGCTTCCAAATTGTAGTAACTACATCTACGAAGTCTAAGGAAGATAACCTTGTAGTCTGTTCAACGATATGATACATTTTGACAGAACTACAGACCTCGTAAAAGTAGTACCTAAAATTAGTGTGATAAATGGCCATCACGAGCATATAGCACTAGCATATGACAACAGCAAATAGCTAACGTTTACGTTAGCCTAACTTACTTATCGTTGACGTTGACCCGACACGTTTATAAGTTAGACCATAGACTGATAAGGACGTCCATCAAAATTCCGTGTGTATCCTGTGTATCTTTCATGCTGCTATCCTGTTGCCTTTTCCCTGTTGTTCCGGCAACAAGGTTTTTACGCGATATTTGCCACATCCCAGAGAGTTGTTGTTTGGTGGGTCAGGTGACGAGCCGTCGAATCACAGCACAGCACCCAGAATGCATTGCAACACACCGTCTAGAAGGGACTCAGCGTTAGGTCGGCTTTAAATAGCATACAGAACCTACAGTTATATAACGTTGTCTGTAAGCTCCTCAGATCGTGGCAAGACAATTGAATTGATTGTGGACTTCTTGCTAGGCAACGATGAGTAACTTGATTAGTAATGATGCGTGGACATGCATGATATCTGTATGAAAGTGTGTTTCTCAATGTAATAATTTATACAACTGTACACATGACTAAGTTCAAATGGAGCTAGCTGGGTATAGGACTGGGCTGAATGGATTGGTGAAATACTTTATTTATTTATTTTTTTAATGACCTATATGAACATGGTTTGGCTTTACATGACCTTTACACTTAGTGCTGGCAAGGCATTGAACTGGGCTGAATGGATTTGGAAAATATATATATATATTTTTTAATGACCTGTATCAACATGGTTTGGCTTTAAAAAAAAGATGAGACAGCGCTTCGCGCTGTCTCATCTTTTTTTACATTACCTTTACACTTAGTGCTGGCAAGGCATTGAACTGGGCTTCATTCAAGGATTCCAACGGTACCTCATTCATGAAAATCGGACATACGGGTCAAAAGTTACATGCACACACCTTCATATACACAGACAGTCCAGCCCAGCCCATTATAGCTCTGCCAGGTGGCTTAGAACTCTTCCAGGTGCAAGCTTAAGCAATTAGAGCTGTGATGTCACAATCGAAATTTGAATTCTGAACATTCCGCCATTCATTTCAATGGGCCCAAAAAACGCAGAAAAACGGGAATACCGCGAAAATGACAAGGGCCAGCGACACGAAATCAACAAGCAAGTTACACCGGTTCGGGCCTGAATTTTTGGAGTTCGAACCGCGTCGATAGCTCAAACGGTCTAGGAGCAGTAGTTCGGCCAAAAAGTGGGTGAACGGGAATAATAAACTAGAATTGCGGTTCCGAGGAACTGCAAGAGTGGGTTTGATCAGGGGCATGGAACTCGGCCTCATCCAAGGATTCCAACGGTACCTCATTTATGAAAATCGGACATACGGGTCAAAAGTTACATGCACACACTTTCATTATACACAGACAGCCCAGCCCAGCCCATTAGACATTGCCAGGTGGCTTAGAACTCTTCCAGGTGCAAGCTTAAGCAATTAGAGCTGTGATGTCACAATCGAATTAGAATCCTTGAACATTCCGCCATTCATTTCAATGGGGCCCAAAAACGCCGAAAAACGGGAATACCGCGAAAACGACAAGGGCCAGCGACACGAAATTAACAAGCAAGTTACACTGGTTCGGGCCTGAATTTTTGGAGTTCGAACCGCGTCGATAGCTCAAACGGTCTAGGAGCAGTAGTTCAGCCAAAAAGTGGGTGAAAAAGAAGATATAACTAGAATTGCGGTTCCGAGGAACTGCAAGAGTGGGTTTGATCAGGGGCATGGAACTCGGCCTTATCCAAGGATTCCAACGGTACCTCATTTATGAAAATCGGACATACGGGTCAAAAGTTACATGCACACACCTTCATATACACAGACAGCCCAGCCCAGCCCAGCCCATTATAGCTCTGCCAGGTGGCTTAGAACTCTTCCAGGTGCAAGCTTAAGCAATTAGAGCTGTGATGTCACAATCGAAATTTGAATTCTGAACATTCCGCCATTCATTTCAATGGGCCCAAAAAACGCAGAAAAACGGGAATACCGCGAAAACGACAAGGGCCAGCGACACGAAAGCAACAAGCAAGTTACACCGGTTCGGGCCTGAATTTTTGGAGTTCGAACTGCGTCGATAGCTCAAACGGTCTAGGAGCAGTAGTTCGGCCAAAAAGTGGGTGAATAGGAAGATATAATAATAAGAAAACTTAAGAAGAACAATAGTGGGCTTGCTCCGCAAGCCCACAGCATGGCTTTCAGCCATGCTGTGGTCTTGCTGGATCAAACCCACTAATAAAGAAATAAAGAAAACTTAAGAAGAACAATAGTGGGCTTGCTCCGCAAGCCCACAGCATGGCTTTCAGCCATGCTGTGGTCTTGCTGGATCAAACCCACTAATAAGAAAACTTAAGAAGAACAATAGTGGGCTTGCTGGATCAAACCCACTAATAATAATAAGAAAACTTAAGAAGAACAATAGTGGGCTTGCTGGATCAAACCCACTAACAACAACCAAATCAAAGTTACCAGTATTAAAAGACTTGGTAAGCTTCATAAATATAACTTTGAACTAAGACTTAATTACAAAAAATAATGATGACATTATTACTATCATCATCATTTGTATTATCATTAAACAAGATAAAGGTCACTCCTAAATGTTTGCGTGTGTAATAATTAGTCCCTATTGCCTTATAAGCTACCTTACATAGACTGTATATATATATACAGTCTATGCTACCTTATAATTACAATGTCAGCTTGCTTATCCCTTTACCTGCACTTTTAAAATTATTTCCATCAAGCTACATCAAACCATTTTCAATCATCAGTTGCTGCCTGCCTTCTAAAACCTACTATTTAGTGATCTAAATCCATTATGTAACTTGTTAATGCTGCGGCTGAACGACAGTCTGAAACGCACACTTGGCGTCATTGGATTTCACACACGTTTAAAAGAAAAGCTAACTTTTATGCACAAGCTACTTTTGATACTTTTTCTCTATGTCTAAATGTTCACTCCTCGCACGTCTAACTTACATTTTACAATGCAGGGACTGTAACTACAGATATACTAGTTATAAATACAGTAATCATTACTTTATTAGGCAGAATAAGTTCGTTGTGGTTTCCAAGCTCATTAATGTTAACGTTAGCGGTCTTCCACTGATATTCATGGCATTAGCTAGCTTTGTGGTTAGCTAGTCTATGATGAGCCATAATTTAGCAATGGATAACGTCATACTGCAAATTGTAAAACATACGCTTTCAAAATAACAGGCCGGGGAGAGATGATACGTCTCACTGCTATAACTGTCACGCTATTAAAGAAATACAGTCATATTCAGTCACATTGTCAAAAGTTAAAAGGACAGACAGTCAACTACACTGTAACAACGTAACTTAATTACTAGCTAATTCCGCTTCACTCGGCTTATTTAACAGCAGCAAAACTGGACATTGTTTTCACGAATTTTGTCATGCTTACTTGAGTTAAGAGAACTGATGGGGATGTTCTTTTCAATTGTTATACCAAATCACCATGAACATACTTAACTGATGATCTCACTCGCGGATAACTGGTTCTCGCTGCCCGACTCTGGCTGGATCAGCAGGTTGCAGGATGTGTGGCGCGTTATAAACGAGTGTTGCCAGCAGGGACGGTGTAGAGTGCCCTCTGGTGGACAAACTATACAACGCCAACACTCATGACATGGTTAAAGGGTGTTTCGTCCGTTTTTATTTTATTTTTAAAATAGTCATTTATCGGCCATTATAAATGCCGATACCGATAGTTTGGAAAATGCCTAATATCAGCCGATAATATCGGCTCGCCGATAAATCGGTCGGGCTCTAGATTTCACATGTAAAATTCATTTTATACAACCCCACCTCCATCTTGCCTGTTCATAATTCTGAGAAATTCTTGATTGTTTGTGTTATGTTTATGTTATGTGTGTGGGTGTGTGTGTGTGTGTGTGTGTGTGCGTGCTTGTGTGTGTGCCTGCGTATGTGTCTGTGCATGGAAGCGTACATATGTCTACTGTGTGAGTATGTGTCATACGTATGATTACTGTGTGTGTGTGTGTGTATCTGTTTGTGCACATGTGCGCACATGAAATGGGTTAACATGACCCCTGGAGGCAAATATACGGAAAAAAATGGTCATCCTAGGCCCTACAGTTCTCAAGATATTCACAGAGAACTGTGTCTGGCCTACCCTCCTTTCGGGGGGTCCAGTCCAGCGGGGGGGCTACAGATCAAAACGAAAAATGACGGTTCCATGCTATCCATGTGGGGGTACATGCCCACCAAGTTTTGTGTACCCCGGTCTTTCAGTGTCCCGGGAATCCTTGTTGGTGTACGTCACTAAATGTACACATAAATTGTTTTATTGTAAGGCCCCCCATAAACGAAAGTACACAAAACTTGGCATGCATTCGGAGGGTGTCACCTAGTTAAAAATTAAAAAGCAAAAAATTAGGTGTTTTCATCACAATATCTCTGGCTGACAAGGTCAAAACTGCACGAAATTAAAAGTGTAGGATCATTATGAGTTTTGTGTACTTTCGTTCATGGGGGGCCTTACAATAAAATAATTTGGGGGCATTTATTGGGGGCAATAAATTAAACTTGGTGGGCATGTAACCCCACATGGATAGCATGCAACCGTCGTTTTTCGTTTTGATCTGTAGCCCCCCCGCTGGACTGGACCCCCGAAAGGAGGGTAGGGCAGACACAGTTCTCTGTGAATATCTTGAGAACTGTAGGGACTAGGATGACCATTTTTTTCCGTATGTTTGCCTCCAGGGGTCATGTTAACCCATTTCATGTACACACATGTGCACAAACAGATACACACACACACACATACATTCACAGTAATCATACGTATGACACATACTCACACAGTAGACATATGTACGCTTGCACAGGCACATACGCAGGCACACACACAAGCGCACGCACACGCACACACGCACGCACGCACGCACACACACACACACACACACACACACACACACACACAACATAAACATGAACATGCACACATGCACACAATTCAAGAATTTCTCAGAATTATGAACAGGCAAGATGGAGGTGGGGTTGTATAAAATGAATTTTACATGTGAAATCTATGAACTAATCATGTTTTGGTACTTGTCTAGCAGATATCAGTGAGAATTGAGTACGTGTGGATAATGCAATTTAGTGACACATAGGCCTCATATAGGTCATATATCTCCCCACTGCCTTTCGGCGGCTGGCCGCAGCAAACCGATTAGACGAGCCCGAGATGATGATCAAGTTTATTGTTGCCTACGATAGGCCTAGTGAAACTTACCTTCACCAAGTTCAGTCCGAAATAATTATTCATCAGAAAAATAGTTTGAACGTAAACCCGACGTACAGGAATGCCATTTGCGCCAAATTTATAGGAGTCATTGCAGATTAAAAGACGTCTTAAAATTGCGAACAATGCATACAAGGCCTTCCCGAACGACAGAGATACAGATATCGCCGAAAAGGAGTGCGTCATTGACCGCAGTTACATGCAGGGAGTAGGCTAACCCGGTTTTCAACAGCAATACTCGTTTTGCGCGCGAGTTGTGTAAACTCATTCTGATGGCACCAATCAATTCAATCCGGTATTTGGCGCAAACCGAATATCTCTGCTACATTTAAAGCCCGAATATTCCCTGCATGTATAACTGTGGTCATTGTGTACGGTGAATTGAATGGACACATTTAGATCGAGCATGGCAAGTCATTGCAATAGCCTATAATAATAGGCCTACCATTTCGTTACTGCATTAACCATAGTGATGTTCTTATTGAAAATTTAAAAATACTAAAATTAAAAAGTAAATTGCATTGTGGGGCTGTCAAATGCTAATTGCAATCATCATTGAAAAATCACATAAAAATCCCCCAGGCTACTTGGAACATCTCTTTAAATTGTGCTCAAATACATTTCTATGGAAGATGCTAGCATGGCGAGCTGGTTTAGCCAAGGCCTAAAGATCATGAAGGATAGTATGTAAGTCATTGAGCCATGAGATTTGAAGCCCTTAAAAGATGTGCACTGTTAATTTACTCACTGTTATTTTTATTTAATTAATCTTGATATGTTTTAAGTTTACATTTCAGCTCAGTGAAGCACTTAAAGCACCAACACTTCATTAAGTTACTTTTCTTGTAGAATTGTAAATCATAAGTCATAGGACAACCTAGGACAGTAATTAAGGGAAAAAAGTAAACCTGCTGCGGTGTTAAATGCAATGTGGTTGAAAATTTGGGTGCACCTAACTTTTGTGCTGGTGCACCTAAGAAAAAAAAGTTAGGCGCACCAGTGCAACCAGTGCAAAAAGTTAGTCTGGAGCCCTGCAATGGGAAAAGCACATGATAAGGGATACAAAATACAAGATTCTACACCAATCAAAGACTTTAAAGCTTTCCTGGGATCTAAGGAAACCAAAGCCAACCTTGTCCTCTATCTTCCTCATAAAACTATATAAACTGCCAGTCACAGTTCACACCTCACAAAGGTGGCAGTAGCAGTAAGTCATTTTGGCAAAACCCCACATATCTACACGTCACACAGATGTCTTGGTGCTTGGCCTTTGCAGGGTACCAGACATCAACAAAGACAGTCTCATTATCATGGGCACTGAGATCGTCGACAAAAGATACATCTTGGCCTAGAAATCTTGACGCACCCTAGCGGCAGCAAATGTAATTTGCAGCCAGGGTAGTCTAGCAACTCTCCGTTGGCCTGCGAGGTGGAATAACCAAACTTTGGTCAGGCCAATCACATTGTGTACAGAGTCGGTGGACCTATAGGGTATCTTATCATATCCTATCCTATCAGGAAATCGAAAGACAACTGTTTGTCCCACCATTTACTGTTTATCCCGGGGGAAAGGAAAGGCTTCTGTTTCAAGTCAATCAAGTCATGATGATGTCATTAACACACTTTGTAGGCTAGTAGTAGGTCCTCATCCATCTCCAGACATGTTTGCTGGATGTGAGAAATTTGTGTGTCAGCTCCTCAAAACATGGTTTTCAAACAACTAAAGCCCTTCGGTGGAACATGTTTAAAACTCTAAAACCCAACCAGGGAGTGGAAAAACTCAGGAACCTACCATCGCCTATTGCTGTCCCCATGCTCAGATTCCTGCCCCCGCAGCCTAGCAACCCATTACTTGCCCGATGACAACTCCTAATCCCTAGGGACAATTCATCCCCTACACTGGACTATTTGAACTTTCTGACACTAAATAGGATTCATGCATTATCATACTGGTTATGTAACCATCCAGCCACTTTGTAACATATACCTCAGGTGGCTCTAAATACCATGTTCTATTCTCTGTATATAGACCTTACTGTCCTGTAACTGACCCCAGGCAGATGGGTCAGGCCCTTGAGTCGTGGATCTGCTTGAGGTTTCATCATATGTTTCTCCAATTCTAGGGAGTTTTTCCTCCTGTTACTCATGGGCTCTGTCTGAATGTTTAACACTTTTTAAAGCGCCATGAGACATGTGTAATATTTTGACGCTCTATAAGTAAAATTAAATTGAAATTGACATTCTGAAAGCACACAGGCAAGCAAATGTTTGGGGACAAGATACAGTGCCTGCTCTAAAGATTCTTGACTCACTATCACTGGGATGGAGGCAAATTATTGATGGGCAATGGGCTCCTGTTCTGTCAAAACTTCCAATGCAGTAGAAGGTGTTTTTGCAAGAGTAACAACTTACCATTCACACAACTTTGCAGGTGTGAAGGCTCTGAGGAGATGTGCACCAATATTAAAAAGACAGTGACAGTGGTGAGGATAAATACTTAAGTGCCAATGACAATGTTTTATTGAACTCTTCAATAATAACACAAGATGCAGATTTTTTTCATTTTGTTTCATTTTTATTTTCTTGGCAAATGATGCAACACATCTTTTTAAAATAGTCTGTATCTCACTTGTCTACCTTATTAGATGTATATTTATCATAAAGTTGACCAATTTAAGCCTTTATATTATTTTTCTGCATATATTGTCCGCCATCTTGAATTTTGGCACTGAAAATGAAGAAAAAAATTGGAAACAGGTTGTTTTGTATTCAATGGGGTCCTAGCAAGTAAAGAATCACTAGTTGCAAAAATCTATATGAACCGTTCCTAAAATTACACGATTCCCCTCACTAATGCATTGGATTTCCCGGGATTGTTCTCTTTTTTGAGTGACTGTCCCGGAAAATTAACAATATTTCCCAGGACACGAATTGTCCTGGTTTTTGGTGAAAATTAATATCTGATTATAATTTCTGCTAGTTTCAAATGGTTTTGTTCTTGATTGTGTTTATCATACATCAAATCCCGTGTATCCTAGGCTACTATTATTTATTTATTTATTTATTTATTTATTTTTTTGGGGGGGTCCCGGATTTTCACAAATCAAATGTGGCAACCCTATCTGCCTGCCATTTAAAATAAGCCCTAAATGTCACAGTCTGTGGGGCAGTCATGGCCTACTGGTTAGGGCTTTGGGCTTGTAACCGGAGGGTTGCCGCCGTCGGTTCGATCCCCAAGCAGTAGGAACGACTGAAGTGCCCTTGAGCAAGGCACCTAAACACCTCACTGCTCCCCGACCGCCGCTGTAGCAAGGCAGCTCACTGCTCCAGGTTAGTGTGTGCTCCTCGCACGTGTGTTCACTGTGTGCTCTTTGTGTTGACTAATTCACGGATGGGATAAATGCAGAGACCAAATTCCTTGTATATGCAACTTGGCCAAGAAACCTGATTTACATTTACATTTTACTATACAGTAGTCATGTTTTTTTTAGCATGGTCCACAGCTGAAAAATAGAACAAAGCAGTTCCATGCTGCAGGCAACTATAAGGATGAAGCGCCAGATGACACACTCTACTTCCTGTTATGCTTTCATGGACATACTATGTCTAGATGTCTACATGTGTTCATGTATGTAACAAAATAAATGAGGCCATGATCACAGATGCGTGAGTTGTAACATTGATTAGCTTCTTTATTGTTCATTTGTGTGAAACAGCTGCCCATATAAAAGACTCCTGGGGAAAGTTTAATTAGCCATATGGATTGTGTCTTATTTACTGTTAGAAAACGGTCGGCCATCTGCAACACTGTAAATACTGTGTGTACATCTTAAGTGTCATCGACTGTTTACAAGGTGTCTAATGACTCCAGAAATAAGTAACTGCATTTCGACTGTATTTCGTTCATAACGTCGTACACTCTTTACAATGAGGGCCAGAATTAAGTCTCTTCCATGAGGTTATAAAGATGTAGCGTAACAGAAGGAGCACAGACAGGGTGTGTTTCACGCGGACTGGAGTGGACGTCCTGACACAAACAGAGCAGGCTTCAGCTGTTAATGAGACACATGTAGTCTGACAGTGTTGTGGCGCTGATGGACCGGGCGATGACCGTCCGTTTAAACTGACTCCACTGTGTACAAGTGTGGAGTGCCGGAGGGACGCTGTTTATGCAAACAGCCATGAAATGTTCTCCACAATTTACGAGGACATTGTCCCACCACAGGGTGACAAGAAGATCCGTAAATGTTAACGAATGCACATTATGCTGGGGTTAAGTTGGTAAAATGTTAGGGCCAAGCTTGGAGTAATCACATCCAATTGAGATGTAGGAAAAAGTGTGTGTGTTTGTGTGTGGGAGGGGGATGCTATTGACATTACTTCTGCTCATGTGAATGACAGGAAGTATTTAAATGATATTGTAATAGTCCTGACATAATTCAACCTTATTTCTCTGCAGGGACAGATTTACATATCTCATGCCACCTTCAACATTCGTGACCACAGTGAGAGAGAGAGAGAGAGAGAGAGAGAGAGAGAGAGAGCAAGAGGGCGGTGAAGGGAAGTAGAGAGAAGAATCAACATGACACAAGAGTCCAACGCAGCCCAGCACTTCTTTTGGATAGTGCGGTTCATATAAATATTAATATGTTCATGCACAGGTCCCTGTTTGTGTTGGGATTTGCGTGTGCATCTGCGGATTACAGTGTGCTTGTTATGAATGTGCCTGGGCATGTGAGCGGCCTGCTGTGCACTGTTTCGTATCCCTCTATTCTTTTAGGTGAACCAATGTTTACTTTGGTGGTCGCCATGGCGTAATCTCTATTTGTTTATGTGCGTGTGTATGGCATGTGCATTAGAAATGCATGTTCTTAACTTATTATGCATATTTGGTTTGGAGAATGATTGAATCTCTGAGCCATTGTTTCTGTGTGTGTGTGTGTGTGTGTGAGAGAGAGAGGGAGTGAGAGAGAGAGATTTTGTGTGTTTGTGTATACACTTTCATGTTTACATCATCTGTAGGAGAGGAGTGGAGAAGAGAGGAGAAGTGTAGAAGAGAGGAGAGGAGGAGAGGATTGGAAAGAAGAAAGGAGAGGAGAAGAGAAAAGTAGAGAAGAGTAGAGAGGAGAGGAGTGGAGAGAGGAGAGGAAAGAAGAGGAGATGAGAAGAGAGGAGAGGAACGGAGAGGAGAGAAGAGGAGCTGGATGCTGAGCTGACATTTCCAGTTTCTTCCCAAGGGGAGAGGGGATGACTCGGGAAAGGAGGGGCGCAAGCTTAATAGATGCATGTGCTTTATTTTCCTGGCTCAGGAAGGCAGCCATGCAAGTGAATTATGTAACTTGCTATATGGCATGAAAACAACATCTTCATCATGACACATTCCGGAAACAAAGGTATTGATGCATGTGGCATTACCGGAATGGCCCTACAAATGAATTAAAAATGATTTTTTGAGGCTTCAATTTAAGTAGATGTGGATGTAAGCCACTGAAGTTCAGAGTTCATTGTTGACTATTCTGAAGTCTCAGAAAATAATGGTGTCATCATCAGATACCTGACCAGAGTTTACTTCATAGTGTTCTCAACTTTTTGCTCATTAACATAGCTTGTTTTGAGCATGGAGTGTTTGTAGTCATTAACATGCACCTCACACTCTGAAGGCAGAGTGTGCCTGAACTAAATGTGCAAAATGAGTGTAATGAGAGGGGCCCCGAACACCCAGAGGAGAGATCAGACTCAAACCAGCTTTCCTAATAAAGGGATTTGTGATTAATATCATTAACATCATATACTGTGCCATATTTGAAATCATTTGGATGCCAAAACAGCAAAATTCTGTATTCCCTGTACTTCACACATAACAGGCATTTATGCTATATAGATCTTTTGGCATATCCACTACAAGACAATGTCCAAGCACAACTACATCCCTACCAATGCACTGTGATGGCAAAACAGTGCAGGTTTCTTATGGACATGAACATAGCAAGAGGCAAAAGATGCAAAAGCATCTACAGTAATCTATTTCAATGAAAATCATGGGTCTGGGATCATGGGTGTGTGTTTTGTTGTCATATTGCCATCCATTCGTTTTTCCATGTCCATATGCATGTATAATACACTCATTATGAGGCAATGGGTAAAATCATGTGTATGTACAAATGTAGCTAATCTAAGAAGTCAAGAATGGCAAGCAGTATCATAATATGAATTCCTAATTAAATATTTTTTAAAGTGTGTCAATAAGCCAGAGTGCAAATGTTACAATATGCAAATTATTAAGAAAAAAAATCTTAGAGCAAGCAAACCACAGAGTAAGGGGAGGAGGAGGTGAAATAGAGCCTTTGGAAAATGTCATCTTAATCTACCAAGTCTGGAACATTCTACACGGGTCATAAACCTGGCAGTGTCATCAGCACGGCCAATTTTCAACTACGTTTAGCATGAACAGCAGAACGGAAGATAGCAAAAGTCTCGGTTTATCTCATCTGACCATTTTCCGGCTGGTCAGGACTTACTGTAGCCTTTGGCGGGAGAATGTCGAAACCCACTCAGACAGGGAGGATGCCACGGGGGCATTTGTCTATAAATAGCATTGCCAACATGAGTTCAGGTTAAAAAGCTACAGCATCACTCGAATTTAGGCGTCTCTCAGTCCCTCCTCGTGTCCGTGGCACCATGGCAACATTCGCTTCACATGCTCACAACAATTTTGCGTCGTGTTGACTTTATCGAAAACAGCAGGAGAAATAGTGAACTCTATAAACCTTTGGAAAACAGCAGTAGTAACAGTGAACTATCTAAACCTTTGGAAAACAGTGTGTTTGTTTTGAATAGTTAGAATATACAGGATTTAAACACACAATTTCACACTTTATGTGGATTAGTAATGGTGTTAAGGATTTGCACCCATGACTACATGAGAAGGTTTACTACAAATTACGTTCCTTCGAAGCTGTTATACAGTATGATCTTGCAAGATCTTTAACAGCTTCAAAGTAATTTTGATGGTAAACAAACTCGTAGTAGAGCGAATTATGCTGCCAGCAAAGCAGGAGGGGCCTGCTGCTTGCAGAACTAACAATGAAACTTCGGAGTCGCAGACCCAAATCCATGTCGCGAGAATCACAAATTGCTTTATGGCACGACGTCACACACATCAACAGGTAAAAATAATATAATATAAGAAGCAGCTAGCACAGTAGAGAACGAAAATGAACAAACTGACAAAATCGACGTAAAACTGATAAGTACACCTTTAAGAAGGCTTTGGGATGGTAAACCCAGCTTCAGAAAGTAAAAGTCCTACCACATATTTGTTCCAACCATTCATTAAACCAGCTGATACTTACTGACTTTTTGACAGTTTTAGGTGCACAGGTGGAACCAATATATGGTAGGACTTTTACTTTCTGAAGCCGGGATTCTCATATCTGGTTTCGGGAAATGAGGCCCAGATTATGTCAGTCTTTTATGCACAGACTCTCAATGAAATGGGACTGCTGGCTGAACTAATGTGCATGTGTTTCTTTAGAAGCACTTAAACTTTCAGTGGAATCATGCAGTGTCCTTTGCAAAATGCATAGCTGATGGTACGGCATGCTGACAAGACAACACAGTGACATCTGAGTTCATTTGGCCCTCTGTGGTTATGATGTGCCGTGCAGGCATTGCACCTGTTGTCGTACATTTATTTTTCAATGTACGACAACAGGGGATGTTACTGTAAGATTATGGCTCAGGACTGAATCACTGTAAATCAGTTGACAGTGGATTGGGGCATGTGATACGATTGCAGGCTCCACAATCTTATTGTTTTGAGATAGGCCTTCCTCTATATCCTGTGGTGACACCATGGAGAGACATGACGTTTCTGTCCTGATTCCAATATTGCCAAAGATATGCCAATGGTATTTTGCGGCATCCTACAATATCCCATGTCAAAGCGCCACTTCGAGATACTGATCTCTTTTAGCAAGTCAAGGGACAAAGAAAGCAAGTCTGTCAAAGCTCTGTCCAGATGAAATAGTTGACATCTAAAGATCAGGCGGACATCCATCAGCCTGGGAGAGAGAGGGGCTTTCCACTTTAAAGAGATAGAAAGCAGGAGAGAGAGGGGCTTTCCACTTTAAAGAGATAGAAAGCAGGAGAGAGAGGGGCTTTCCACTTTAAAGAGATAGAGCAGGAGGGAGAGGGGCTTTCCACTTTAAAGAGATAGAGCAGGAGACATGCTACATGGATATTTCACAAATTCTGTGGAAAAGTGAGAGTGTGTGTGTATGTCTGTGTGTCTCTGTGTGTATGTCTGTGTGTCTCTGTGTGTGTGTGTGTGTGTGTGTGTTTGCCCCATTGAATGAACAGTGAGCCAGGCAAACTGCTGTGCTGTTGCATCACTCACCCCAGGGGGAGCAGATGAATGCAGAGTTAAAATAGCGTGCATCATTTAGCACCTCTTATGTGTTTGTGTGTGTGTCTGTGTGCGTATGGATGTGAGTGTGTGTGTGTGTGTGTGTGTGTGTGTGTGTGTGTGTGTGTGTGTGTGTGTGTGTGTGTGTGTGTGTGTGTGTGTGTGTGTGTGTGTGTGCCTGTGTGTGTATGGATGTGAGAGTATGTGTGTCTGTGTGTGTGTGTCTGTGTGCATGGATGTGAGTGTGTGTGTGTATTGGTGTGTATGGGTGTGTGTATGCATGTATACGCGTGTGTGTTACACTTTCTATATTCTTGTGAGGACACCCTCAGTGTGCTAATGCCTACATATTCCTGTAGGTCATAAAGAGGCCCAGGTACGTGACATCACCTATACCCTTCCCTCCCCTGCAGGGCGCAAGACCAGGAGTGGAATCCACCTCTGCACGGGGCCCGCAGCCTGTGGCTGACTCTAGAAGAGAGAGAACAGTACATGAAAACGAGGAGGAGAGGATGGAGAGAAAAGAGGAGAGGGACGGAGAGCAGACACGTAGAAATCCAGTAAACACAAGGGAGGTGCAAGGGGTCTCGTTAAGGGCTCATATTCATGATCATTCTATTCAAGGTAGTGTTGTAGGAGGATTCTCCAGAGGCCGTACGTGGGGCTGGTATTAAAGAATTAGCCTGATAGTCTACGGTTCTGGATTCACTGAGAGCGCAGCTGAAGCAGAGTGGAGAGCACACTTCTCTGCCCGTGGGCATGATGGTGGTAGCGTCCCCACCCAGCAATCCCAGGATCGATTCCTGAATCCACCATTGCAAGTCCGTGGTGCTTTGGGCAAACCCAGCCATTTTAATATATTTCTCTAATGTCTGGAGCAGTCAGTACCATTGGTTATAGTGGAAGGCAAAATATTCTTGCTGCACAAATTCTGCAAAGATTCCATTTATGTTGGAATTTCAGTTGTAAAGGGGTCAACATCTTGTGACCTCAGTTGAGTTGTGACAGATATATATTTTTTAAAAAGGACACTCTTTCAGCCTCAAATATCAAAGAATTAGTCATTTTGCAGGAAACATGACCTACTGTAGCATCATTCAAAAAAGGCTTAAATCTGTAATCTCACAATATGAACGCCTTTAAAGGGCCTCTTCTCGTTTCCTTTGGCCTTAGATCATCTGCCTCGACCACAGACACCTCACGTGCCTTAGTGGCCTCCTGCTGCGTGGCTTGTCTCGGGCACAAGGCCAGGGGGGAAGGATGCCGCTGGCTTAGCATTGTGACTGCATCCATAAATAAGAGGCAGCAATGCCAAGATGGGCTCCCTTCCGATGTCCTCCCTTCCCCTGCCTCCGCCTCCGCTCTGCTCCCCTCTCTTGTGTTTTGCTCTCGATCCGCTTAGCTTACGCGGCCTCTGAGTCCGGGCCGCCTGCTGGAGGCTCAAACTGCACTGTCAGGGCAGCATAAGCCCTTCTGCCGCGCACGCTGGAGAGATTAGTGGGCGGATAAGTGGCCGCGTGGAGAGTGGGGGGTCCCGCAGTCGCCATCCACACACCCAGCCTCGGCTCGCACGATCCACCCACACACACGCAGTCTCTGGGAGCACTGAGAGGAAGTCTTTATGTGACTGTCCAATCGGCCAGTTTTCATATGTGCGTGTATGTGTGTGTGTGTGTGTGTGTGTGTGTATGTGTGTGTGTGTGTTTCCTCGCTGGAGAGGCAGGGGCTACTAAACAGATGGGTCAATAAGCGGGGAGGAGAGGAGCCAAGGCGCTGGCAAGGTGCCCTGGTGGCTGTGGAGAGAGATGGGGTCTGGGGGCCGCGTGAGAGGAGGAGAGCAGAGGAGAGTAGAGAGGAGGAGAGTAGAGAGGAGGAGAGGAGAGGAGATGGCTTATATGATGGGGATGAATGCCAGGGTGTCAGTGTGAGTCACTGCCTGAATAAGTGTCAGTAAAAGCCAGGCCTGAGAACGAATGTGATATCATATCGGGGTGCTCCCATCATGAATCAAGCTGGAGGCTGGGAGTAAAGAAATGACTTAGATGGAGCGAGCATGTATTTATTTAAAAAAATGTTCAGTTACATGTGTTAGGGTTGTGTGTGTGTGTGTGCATGTGTCTTTTATGTGTGTGTCTGTGTGGGAGGGGGTGATGAGTGAGGCGAGTAAAGGAATGCGATGACTAAAGTATGGCAATTAAAGTGTAAAAACTCCCAGGGTAAGAAACAAGCACTTGTGTCATTTTAATCATTACCAAACAGTACTACCCCTGGCTCAGCAGGCAGGGAGGCAGGAGACTTCTCGCCTGAAACAAACAAACCCTGCCGCCACCGACACACAGGTCTTAGCTCAGCGCTTGCTCACACTCCCTTTTAATAGCACCATTGACAAAAATTACTTTATCTGGCTTGACTACCACGATTCCAGTGACTGGGGCCGAGGGGAGGGGGTTTATGTTATGCAGGAAGGAGGTGTGCAAAATTGACACTGAGCTCCGAAGCCTGGCATCCATCCACACATCCCGTCATCAATTTGGCAATTGCCATTTCCACCCACAATTACCAAGCGAGGGATGTTATGGATTGAAATCTGTCATGCTCAGATGTATGCTAATCTGTGTTCATAATCCGGAGGTGCATGCATCTGTCTCCAGCTCCACAGCCATGGACTCGCCAAGGCAGAGTGGTGCTAATATCGTTTGAGATGCACTCACAGTGAATCACCCCAGCCGGCACGGGTGCAGTGAGAAACCAATTTAATTGTAATTCTCTTCTTTCCCCTCTCCCAGCACTCTGTTATAATCTTCCCAGCTGCACCTAATCAGTCCAAGTGCAATTCAAATGTTAATTATTCATGCCATAATGCATTTTTAATGTATTGATTCAATAGGGTGGGAGCAGATAAAGTTACTTTTTAATTATTTTTTAATATCCGTTTCTTGATATGAAAAGCAAGGGAGAACACGTGAGCCAGAAAACACAAGATTCATAAAGTGGTTCTCACTCCCTCAACTTCTTGAAGATGATTAGGGGTTTTAGGATAGGGAGACACAGCTACTGTACACTAACTCATCTATGGGTTTGTTTTTATTTATTTTACATTGTAGAATACTGAAAACTATGAAATAACACAGAGGCGATACACAAAAGAAAAACTGTGAATAAAGCCAATTGTTTTATGTTAGGCTCTTCAAAGCAGCCAACTTTTGCTGCCAGCTTTTTGCTCTCTTGGCATTCTCTCAACCAGCATACTATATACTCCAGGAATGGTTTTCTAACAGGCCTGAATGAGGCCCATACTGAGCACTTAATCAAAACCAAGTCCAGGTGACGATTTCATGAAGCTGGTTATGATGATGCCTTATAGTGTGTAAAGCAGTCATGAAGTCAAACCATGACTACTTTGCAGAATCTAATACATGAAACATTTAGTTTTTGTAACACAAGAAAGTATGTTTCATGTACTAGATTCCTCAACTATTTCATCGTTTTCACCTTCTGTTTTGTTCTACAATGTGAACATAATCAAAAGAATCAAAAACTCATGAATGAGTAGGTGTGTCCAAACTTTTGACTGGTACTGTACAGTACACAGCTGCATATGGCCAAAAGAAAAGACATTTCCTCAAAGCCAGGCCAGGTTTGGAGCCCGCCACAGCACAGTGAACTGAGAGACGCCTGTGGAGCTTTGTGTTTTATGCCCTGTCGTGTGCCATTAAAGTTTTTCCTTTTCTGCCGAGTTCTTAAAAGCTCGGTTTGAAAGGCCAGCTGCAGTCTAGTTTGTTTACACCTTCAAGCAAAATGCAGGCTCTGCTTTTCCTGGGCCTTTCACGTCTCATTCGCAGGCAACATGCCACCATTTTCCCCCTCAGCAAGTCCCTGGTGTACTTTGAGGCAGTGATTTTATTTTGTTTTATTTTGTGTGTGTGTGTGTGTACACGCATATGTCAGAGAGAGTTTGCTTTGAAAGCATACACTGACTTTTCCAAGAACTTGTGTTATTTCACAGCATGCATCATGGCTATGCAGTAGTCACTTAAAAATGAGTGCCTAAGGGGACACATGACACATTCTGTATGAAAAGTATATATAAACTACATGTAATTATGGGGCTTCCCTCTACAAGTGTAATTGATCTGTTTTAGTGTACAGTTAAAGTACATCTGCTTACATACAGTGCTCACAATAACAGCAGAAGTGAAACATGTCAAGTCAAGTCAATGTTATTTGTTGTACAATGTTGTACCAGGGAGGAGAAGAAGAAAGAGAGCGGTCTGGCCTAGTGAGTGCCTCCTCTGTGAGGCCATTTAGTGCTAGTCAGCATATTCCAACTACCAGATAGCCTCTTCAGATCGTCCTTTCACCATTTGAGTAGCACTGCCTGCTTCCATGATGTGAGGCTTGTGAGGTTCACACACTGTTGTAAATGTCTCTCCTTGTGGCTCTTTTTGAAATGGGAGAAACTGTTGCTTTTTAAGATATCTAACAGGGGAGTGAGGCAACTGTTCCAAACCGACCAAACTCTTTTTTCATGCCTTCTAAGAAACCTTCTAACTACCCCCCTAATGGTTAGCTTTCCATAAGCTTTTTTATAATGGCAGCAAGGCAGCAAGGTGATGCCCTCTGTTTGGACCACAGTGTTGGTGTCACTTGAGTTTCCGGACAGATACAGTCAGTTTGCTCCCTACAATTCCATATCAGAGCCATCCAATACCCCACAACTCCCCTGGTTTAATATTTAGTCTAAATACTATGTAAAAATAAAACTGTTCAGAGGTTTTTATTAGTTGGATTGTATTTATTGGTTGGATTGTAAAACTTTGCATAGTTGTGCATGCAGGAAAGGTCATTTCCATGCCATATCCATTCACTGCACTTTCCTGAGAAACCATACGGTAACTAAAGGACAACTGTTCTAAAACAAAGGTGCATCCCATCCCGTTTAATCCCCTTCCCAGCAGACTGAGATGTTTTCCAACTGATATACTATAAGTACCATCCTCCTCCTGATTCTATCATAATCAGACTCTCAGGGTGTATATGCGGTCACAGGTTTTACATATGAATAGAATTAGATATGATATCATTGCAGTGCTGGTGGGGCAAATGTATTCTCCATGCACAACTTATGATGCCAACCAAGTTGATTCCAAGTTGCCTAGCTGGCTTATAGTTGATTACTTGAGTAAACACAAAAGGTGAATACACATGTCACAGATGTTTTTGTTCTGTCACAGTCGATAGGGCATATATGCTTGGACTATATATCATTTGGACTCGACTGCATATTTGGAGACAGAAGTATAGGACAAAGAATATAATTTAGACTAATGAGTCTCTAAATAAGGGCAGCTAGACCAAAACAATTCAGTATAATATCGCCACTCCAAACATCAGTAATGGCTCTCTGAGGGCTTGGTTTCAAATTTCTTCCAGAAAATCTGAGAGGATATTGAAGGTGGAGTTTCAATAAAGCATAAGCTTGGGGCACAGTGCACACATTTGAGACAGATGACAGGGTGTGTCTCCACACTTCACACACGTGTCTTCAACTTCAGGGTATATTATTGATAGCTTTGACAAATGCTATCTCTGCACTGTTCTAAACTAAATAAGGCCGAGAGGAGCACATGATGAAGTCTGTGTTCTGTTGATGGCTCTCTCCCAGAAATCCTCTTTGAGTTCTTTAGCCAGTCCATGCTCCCAGGCAGCAGCGGTTTTAGAGCCATCCTGTGCATTGAGAGACAGAAGACCCTGATAAATTCATTGTGCAATGGTGCAAACTCAACCACCTTCAACTCAACACTTTGAAGACCAAGGAGATGGTGGTGGATTTCCGAAGGTCTAAGCCCGCTCTGCTACCAGTCTCCATTGATGGGGTCGATGTGGAGGTGGTAAACACCTACAAGTATCTGGGCTTACACCTGGACAAAAAACTGGCTAGTCAGCCAATACTGAAGCACTCTACACGAAAGGACAGAGCAAGCTGTACTTCCTGAGGAGGTTGCAGTCTATCAATGTCTGCAGTAAGCTCCTCAGGATGTTTTACCAGTCTGTTGTTGCCAGCGTCCTCTTCTATGCAGTGGTATGCTGGGGAGAAAGCACAAAGAAGAAGGATGCTGGGCGACTAGATAGGCTGGTAAGGAAAGCTGGCTCTGTCGTGGGAGCCGAACTGGAGTGCATCACTTCAAAAACAGATAAAAGGACCCAAAAACAAACTGTTGGACAATGAATGTCATCCACTTCACAGCACTATTACAAAGCAGAAGAGCTTGATCAGCTGGAGACTTCGCTAACTGTCATGCACAACTGACAGACTGAGGAAGTCATTTGTCCCCAGGGCCATTGAACTGTTCAATGCTTCACTAAAGGGAAGAGGAGAGATAGACTTCTCTGCATAGTCTGTCAGCCTCTCCACCTTTTCCATGTTTGTGTACTGCCTGTCCACTAGCCTATACTGTTTTACTGCTACACTGTTTACAGGCTATATTAGCACATATGCATAACCCCTCCCTCCCACAGCCTGGATTGTGGCTGTACTTAATACTTCGTACTTAATACTTGACCAATGGTTGTAATCCTATTACTTCAACCTATTCTTGCACTGATATAGTTTTTTCTACATTAGTCTACATCTACATTTGTCTACATTATTCTCTTATATATTTATTTTATGCTGGTCTCTAGACTCTACACTGTTGCACTGTTGGACTTACTTATTTGCACCATCACCATGACACTCACTCTCATAGAGCACCTTACCATGCATACAGAATTACAGGCTCAGTCCCTGCCCTGTCACTGTAAGCGCCTCATGCTTGATCATCCTTAAGCACACTATGTGGATTTTTTTTTATCTTCTACTGTCTCTATTGTTCAGTGGAGTACATATTTATATACTTATATTACTTTTTCTGCTGTAAGTGCACCTTGAATTTCTACTTGGGGATCAAAATGTTGGACACTTTTTATCTGTAATAACATATTTACTAAAAGACTTTATTAAACAACTCATGTTCATGAATCACATGAGACACAATGCTTTGTGTGCTATAGAATTGTGATGTGCCTTTAAAGGTAGGGTACTGTATATGATTACAGTAAGCATGATCTTGTGTTTGTTTATGTTTATGTTAAATTGTTTATGTCCAAAACGCACATTATATTAAATAAAACACAGCAGAGAGGTAGCTCACCCCTCCCTTTAGTATTCTCAGAGAAACTCCACAGAGTGTTTTGAAATGGAAGTTCGGGGGACAATGGGCAACATATCTTGACAGGCTTTGAGTAATCATCAATGTCTCATTTTGTTTTTTCATACAAAACCTTTTTACTGCATTGGACACTGACAACTACCTGCTTGTGTGATAACATGTAGATGTAAATGTACCTGTGATCAAATCTCCTCTCTTCCAATGCCTCTAGTAAACTGAAAAAAGGGTTATTGGAAATGGAATCTGTAAATGGAGTTAGAATCTGTGGTGACACATCCAAAGACGTATGCAGCTCCTACCCATGTCCTGTTAAGAACATCCTCACCTCTGCCACCCTTCTGTTGCCAAGAGATGAGCTTGTTTAGCTGGAGACCCTCTACTGTAGGTCTTTGGGCTAACGTGTAGTGACTATTGCTCTCTGGTGTTGAAGTGCAAAATACTAGTTATAGGAAATCATTAGAGGATTGGCAGGCTAAGACAGGCTAGTGGTCTCCCCTATTAATCACTACAAGAAGACATACAGATGTATTGATTTGGGGGTTGCTGTGGGACTCAATAAATATTCTGTAAATATAAATAATTCAATCAATTCTCACTCCTCGAGTTGATGTCTGTGGTGGAAGATAGGGTGGATGTCTTAACCACAGCTGTATTTCCTAAATTGCCTGGGTGACTTCATCCGTTGAATTAACTGGTTAACAGCCACTGTGCAGAAAGAATCTCTCAATTACTTTCTGCTGTCACACTGTCATGTTCTATTTATCAGCTGTTTATCTATGCCAACGTCTCAGAGCCTGGGTCTGCTGAGTGGCCACACTTTCCCTGTCATGTCAGCATTGCGTGACTTGTCATCAGCAGAGAGAGAGAGAGAGGGAGAGAGAGATGAAAGAGGGGAAAACTGAGATAAAAACACATAAAAAGGTAGGAATGGCTGTGGCTGATGTCTGAGCATATTAGAGGAGCCTGACAGAGAAAGAGGAAGAGTGGTCTGACCTTGTGGAGGGACTGAAGGACGTGACAGGCTGATCTTCCTCCAGGGGATCCCGTACCTCTCCGCTGCATAAATGCTCTAGATGAGTATGTCACTCAGAGAGAGAGAGAGAGAGAGAGAGAGAGAGACACCAGTGAGGTAGGATACCAACTGAGATTGAAAGGTTTTTAAAATGGTCAGTGTTGGGCAAGGTTCATGTTTGCTGATAGAACATTTCCATGAGCCTATGGTGTATTATTTTGATTTACAGATACCCATGAAATTATTGTATTTATATTCCAGTGGTGTAAGGACAAGGCAAACTGCAAAGCTGTAGAGGTCCATGACACGAGTTTCCTTTCACCTGACAGGTGCCAAATACATGCCAAATACATGCAAACACACACCTCCATTCCAGTCCATGGGAAATCTTAAAGCCCAAAACAATGTTTTGAAAAAGCAGTGTCTATTTTAGAGAGTAAGAAAATAGTCCATGTGCTAGTTTGTTTGGGATGTGGAATGCTTCTAAGTGATTACATTCTCGTTTGACTTGCCACAGATATATCTCCATGCAGGACAGAGGAGCGGCTTGTGCACCACTGCAAAGTGACTTTATATGTATAACACATTCTTACCTTCTGGTTAGTGGCCTTGTCACCTTGTGTTTAAAAAATGGAAGCATGTTGTGCACTTGAAAAAAGTGAAAAACTATGGGAGCCTCATGACCACAAATGCAAGAGTCATGTTACTGTTGAACGCGCTACATTTAAATAACTTATGTGACCGCCGGATATCACTAATAGAGCCAAGTCTCTGATCCAGTCTTCAGGTTCCCTACGTACACATTTGCAGATAAGAGAGCAAAAGGAACTGCTTGTGAGTGTGTGTGTGTGTGTGCGCGTGCATGCATGCATGTGTGTGTGTGTGTTTGTGTGTTAAATGTATGTCTGTGTGTTTGAGTAAATAATAAAATAACAAAATGTTGAATAACATCGACAGAGAAAGCAAGCTTAAGACTGAGCATGACAGAGACATTGAGGTATGAAAAATATGAGGGGTCCACAACGATTGTTGTTTTCAGGCTTGTCCTCATTTTCTCTCTGGAAACATTTGGTGCTTTTGATCATTGATTTACACTGTAAACCTTATGCATTATTTGGTTCAATCAGTAGAGCTATTTTTGGCAGGCTGTCATTAAGGAGAGTTGGTCTGTAGAGAAGATTTGCCTTCATTTGCTCTCACTTGGTTCTCATGGAGGTTTACACCTTACGAAAAAGAACTATAGTAATGCTATACGATTTCTATAGTACTTCTAGTAGTGTATTGTACATCTTTTTCGTAAGGGGCTGCCATGAAATTGTAACAGTCCCTTTTTACCATCACAGACTCCCTTTCCTGCATCACTGTTTAGTGTCTCCCCTGCAGAAATATCACTAGTGATTATTGGTGTGGCACCACAGCTGGCATCAATTAACCGCTAGGCCACGTTTTATTACAGGGCAAACTGTACTCTGCCTCTTGGTAGAGATGTATGAGCTTTCTTGTGTATGTCTCAAGTTATAACAGTTTTTTTTACTGCTGTGTTTTCTGTTTTAGGCTTATTTGCTGAAGAGAAACGTGTACGCTGTGCATCCATACATGAATATCAACTTAGCCCCTGAGATTCACTAATGATGGTCTGTGATCTATACCATAGATATGTATTTGAAATGGATGTACACACACGTACACAGACACAGACACACACACACACACACACACACACACACACGCACGCACGCACACACACACACACACAAACACACAGCTCAGCTCAATTCAGTCCAGGCATTTATTGGGGTTTAGTTCTCATGTGGGATATTAGTGTGCGCTTTTTTATGTTACTGTAATAGCTTAGACCTCCCTAGCCATCCTTATGAAATTCAAAACTGGATTACCTGAGAGCCCTATGCCCCCTAACCCCAGAGGGACAGCTGTGAGTGCTCTATTATTCGTATATTTTCTTATGTCAAGAGAATAATAATGAGAGTTATTTCTTCAATGTGTTTTTTGTGTGTGTGTGTGTGAGTGTGTGTGAGAGAGAGAGAGAGAGAGAGAGAGAGAGAAACACATCTGGGATAATGCCTGAGACCCCCTGCAGTGCAACAGAACCCAAATAGATTGTATTTGCATTAGTGAGCTGTTTCTGTGCTAATCGTCAGTTTGCATGTGTGCCTATGTTACAGTATAAAAATAACACCTACAGTAGGCTATGTGTGAAACCTCCCAGTGGATCATCTACAGTAACTGATTAGGCATACTGACGCACCATTGATTATTAGTCATAGCAGAACCCTGAAAGTGTTCCAGATAGAGAGGCAGAGAGAGACTGTGCTTTCACAGTACAGTATAGCTATTGAAATGAAGCAAGACTTAGAACTTGCAGGGGAAAAAAATAGAGAAACATAGATAGAATCGTATAGATGTGTCACAAGGCAGAGAGGTTCCTGGCATAGGGTATGAGGAGCATTTTGACAAATACTCTCATGAAAGTGACCCACTTTCACTGGCAGCCAGAGCGTGAGTCAAACATGGGAAGATGAGCATCAGAGAGTCAAAATGTCACTTCTCATTACAGACACACCAGCGTCCACTTCACGTGAGCCTCACTCACAGTGCTGTTAGCTATGCTAGGAGTCACACACCTCGTATGGCCCCCTCTCTGTTGAATATTAACAAAAGCACCCTCACACATGCACACTGATGACACACACACAAACACACACACACACACAGATACAAACACACATTCACTTCCCTCAACCACAGTTTAAACAAATAGCATCATGCCTAGGTGGTTATCTTTTGAAAGCCCTGAGGTGCGTTGAAATTTGTTGAACAGCGACAAAACGTGTTTTGTTTGAACAAAGAAATTTGAACGATTTTGTGTAAACATAACTCTTCTTTCTAGTTCCCTGCATGTTCACGGAGAACAACCTCCTCAAACTGTCCGTGGTAAACTCAACACAAACAGAAAACGAACGTTCACAGATGTTCACCTGTGTTTGTGAATTTGAAAGCGCCCCTTGTGTCCTCACACCAATCTCTCCAAGCATGTACATCTGAATTTCATCCATGATCACCACACGGGTGCTAACCATAAGGGGCAAATGATCTCCACAGAGCGCTTTTCGCCATCAAACAAAAACACTTCCAAAGCACTGACAGCTGCCACAGTATGTGAATATAAATGTGCATGTCAATGGCCTCCCTTGGGGAGTATGGGAGAATGTGATGAATAGGCGTCTTCCAGAGCTGTGGCAGGGAATCAGCAGGGGAATGGCAAAAAGGGTAAATATTTGACCTCAGAGGGAGACAGGCTGTTACAGTCAAACCATAAATCAGTACAGATGCCCATAAGAGAAAAGCCAGCTGAATTAAAATAAAAATATCAGAATACCGCTAGACAGCACCAGAATGCAAAAGTTTTAGATGGTGGAGATTTTCTAAGCTTTCCTTCGCTGTTTCCTCTGAATTTATACTGTTGATGTTATGCTAACAAATACAGTAAGTGCTATGACATGGCATGGTGTGCTTCATTCTCAGTCCGATGCACCAGATGAGAAATGCTAACACCTCGTAAATCTCTGGAACCAGAGGGGCTAGTTAGCACCCAATTTACAAGCAGCTTTTACACAGGCTGGGATTGGCAGGTCACGGTTTTACGGTTCCTGAGATGAGCGAGGATCTGGAGGGAGATGTGCAGGGCTCTGTTGCAGTAAACCCCACAGGACAATGCCTTCCAAATGGAAATACAGAAACATGACACCTGTCTTTGGGTGTGGGTGTGATGAAGGAGGAGGAGGTGGTTGCTCTGGAGTGATGTGCTTGTGTGTGGTTGTTGGGTATGTTGGATATGCATGTGCACATTCAGGCGCGCGGGAACCTATTTTTGACCAGGGGTGCTGAATAACAAAAATAATGGATGTCTGACGATTTCTCCCCCCCCCCCCCCCCCCCCCTTTGACTGCTAAATATGTCATTTTAGTGCGGTGTGCGGGTGATTTTTAGGGTGCGGGTGCGAGTTTTAGAAAAGTCCTGGGCAGCCACAAATTCCAATGTTCCGCGACAGCACTCCGAGTCCACTGCGCCCACCCTAACCCCACAGAAGCGCACTTGACATCATTAGCCTATTTCAGTATAGCTAAGGAAAATTACTTTTCTGATCGTCAAAACCACACCAGAGATGTTAGGCTTTAAATATAGGCTAATAATCAAATGCAATGATCTCGCAAATAATTTCTGAATAGCCTAAAGTGTGTCGTCTCCACAGCAAGTACGTGTCCTAATAATTTCTATCTTAGTGACTAGGATAGTGAAATGATTGCTATCTATGACTTGTGACTAGCTATACATTTATTATTTTCGCAAAACTGTAAAACGCAATTAAAGTTTCTTTCAGCTTATCCATGTTTTTTTTGAACGTGTAAATCGCATAGAATATGTAGGCCTATATCAACCGTAGGCCTACACACTTGATCGCTATCACATAGATGAACCACGCTACGGTTCTTACAGTAGGCTAACTGACTCACATTCACGTTGATCTCTATAACTGTTAATTTTTAGTAGCCTATATTTGAACCTATCCATAACCCTTTTTTGCTATTTGACTACTCATCATTTCACATACAAAAATATAAATAATGTCAGACAGCGAATTAGTAATTATTTAAAAATATATATAATAATTTTTTAAAATCTATCTTCTGCCAGCAGGGGGTGCTGCAGCACCCTCAGCACCCCCCTTCCTGCGCCCTTGTGCACGTTTGGGTGTATATGTATGTGTGTGTGTGTGTGTGTGTGTGTCGCACTGACTTTATGAGGACGTGCCGTAATTGTGAGGACCGGCCTATCAATATGCAACTAACTCCTGTCTCCTCCTGTCTTTTCTCTGCATGTTCCGGACACTGAATTCCAGGGTCGGACTGGGAACAAAATTCGGCCCTGGCAATTTTCTCCTGGACCGGCCCACTACTGGACCGACGACCCACCCACCCCCCCCACCCCACACACACACACACACACACACACACACAAGCCCACCGATACCAAAATCCCCCCCTGATTCCCCCCCATAAATAACACACAGTATCATGCTGTAGCAACACTTCATAAACTGAACCCAATCATTTAGATTTGGACCTATAGGTTATTATATAATCAGTATCGTAATTTCTGTCAACTATGACGATCTCAATGCATGTTCAGTAGCCTATATTTTTCATTTAGTCAAGCAGTGACATGTGGTTTAATCAGTGTTGGGCAAGTTACTTCAAAATCGTAATATATTATGTATTACTTATTACTGTCATTTCAAAGTAATTCATTACATTATAATAGTACTGTCTCTGAATTGTAAGGCATTACACTACTATTGTATTACTTTTAAGTTACTTTTACCAAAATATCTGGAAATATGGATTTGGAATTCTAAATGCAGTTTATTATGCTCAATGCAGCTCATTGCACTTCTAATGGAGGGTGATGTGGTACAACATAATGACTGAGCTAGGCTTAAGGCTAACAACAGTAGAATGCAATAGGTGCAGTGACAAAATACTATTTTGCATTTGAAACACATATTACATGTTTCAGAAATACTACCCATCCCTGGGAACAGGCAGATTAGTTGGCCATATAATGACATACTTAGGTTAATACTGTATTTCACCAGTTAGGGCACCAAAATGGCCAGTAGCTGCACTGTGTAGCCTATCTTGACATGTCTTTAAGTTTTGGGTTACAATATACAGGTAGTGGGCTCTCTGTTGATTTTAATGAGTAGGCCTAAGCCTAAAGTTACAGCATTTCTATCACAATTGACCAGACATTGACCTTTTGTCTTCTTTAAACAAAATTCTGGCTATGATTGTTCCTTGTATTGCATCATGAGCCATCACTGCACCTATTGCATTCTACTGTAGCCTTAAGCCTAGCTCAGTCATTATGTTGTACCACATCACCCTCCATTAGAAGTGCAATGAGCTGCATTGAGCATAATAAACAGCATTTAGAATTCCAAATCCATATTTGGTAAAAGTAACTTAAAAGTAATACAATAGTAGTGTAATGCCTTACAATTCAGTGACAGTAATATTATAATGTAATGAATTACTTTGAAATGACAGTAATAAGTAATACATAATTATTATGATTTTGAAGTAACTTGCCCAACACTGATTAAACCACATGTCACTGCTTGACTAAATGAAAAATATAGGCTACTGAACATGCATGGAGATCGTCATAGAAATCGTGACAGAAATTACGATTTGTGCCAACATGTTGTAGAAACACAACCACATCATTTACCTTCACCTTTTCCACCAAGTTGTGCGAAAATTGTAGGTACCCGGAGTTTTTTTTATGTTGACAGACAAACCGCACTACAGTAGTCTACATGGTGCAGTAAATGGAAGCTCTTCGTAGCGCGTGCAACTTACGTCTATAAAAACAATATATTTATGGAATAAAATTAGACACCTCTGATTGCTGTTTACGGTTAAACTATGAAGGTATATTGGGTGCAAAAGTGGCGAGCACATTTAACTGCAGATTTTGCATGTGCACACTAAAGTCGTAAATGTGTAACAGTAAAGTTGAAGTTGTACATATTTTTTTATATCTTGTTAACACAAAATAGGGGCTACGGGTTCACAAATCCTTTTTACAGGTACACAAATCCTTTTTACAGGTACACAAATCCTATCCTGTGAGTCACAACTTTCAAGAGTCACGCACTCGACACTTTTGCTCCAATCGTTGCAGCGCAGTAGGTGCGAAACACATTTGCACATCCGTGTTTCATAATCTGAGAACATGCACAACATTCGTGCATTTGTAAACCCAAATGTGAACTAATGCATCCGAAGTTGTGCATCTGTGAAATAATTTCTCATTAATAAAATTCTACAGATCGCTTTGATTTTCTTGCACGACTACAAGTCAATTGATACAAGTGCTCGAATCTGCTTCTACGAGTGACAAGTGACTTTTGCTCCTAGCTAGGTGATATAATAGGTGCAAAAAGATTTGTATGTGTGCACGTCGAGCAATCGATCGAGAAAACAAGGCGGCCGGATCTGGATCCTGGATCACGTTCAGACTACCATTGCCTGCTCATAAAGTAAGTAACCTCAGCATGTTTCCTTATCAATCAAGGACACACGATTTATAGTTTTTCTTTGCACAAAGCGAGGAAAAAAATGTTGCGGTGTGCGGTGTTAAGTTCTATGACCTTATTATTCATAATGTCTGCACAGCAAACAATTGCTAACTTGCCTTGCACTATCCAAAAGTCTTCGTGCAAGATACAAGTCAGCTTTTCGAAAATTGCAGAACGATTGTGTCAGATTGTGTGTCCTAACGATTTTGGACGGGCAGTGTTATATTTCTGTACTTCTAAACTAGTTATTTATCTAGCGATAGCTAGCTTGATCTGGCACTGGAGGATTTAGCAAGCAGGTAAACTAAGCTAAACATAGCTGTCATGATAATGTAAACCAACAAACAAGATAACTTTCTTCATATTATTATCATGTTACTTACCTTATGAGCAGGCAATGGTAGTCTGAGCGCGATCCAGATCCGGCCGTCGATCGATTCGCTCGACGTGCACACATACAAATCGTTTTGCTCCTATTATATCACCTAGCCAGGAGCAAAAGTATCGTCACTCGTAGAAGCAGATTCGAGCACTTGTATCAATTGACTTGTAGTCGTGCAAGAAAATCAAAGCGATCTGTAGAATTTATTAATGAGAAATTATTTCACAGATGCACAACTTCGGATGCATTAGTTCACATTTGGGTTTACAAATGCACGAATGTTGTGCATGTTCTCAGATTATGAAACACGGATGTGCAAATGTGTTTCGCACCTACTGCGCTGCAACGATTGGAGCAAAAGTGTCGAATGCGTGACTCTTGAAAGTTGTGACTCACAGGATAGGATTTGTGTACCTGTAAAAAGGATTTGTGTACCTGTAAAAAGGATTTGTGAACCCGTAGCCCCTATTTTGTGTTAACAAGATATAAAAAAATATGTACAACTTCAACTTTACTGTTACACATTTACGACTTTAGTGTGCACATGCAAAATCTGCAGTTAAATGTGCTCGCCACTTTTGCACCCAATATACCTTCATATTAAACAGCGATGATGTGAACACCAGCCAGCGGAGGGCACTTATATAGCCTAGGCTACCATGCATGGACTCGTAGGCTGTATTTCCCCACAAACCAAGCGGCTGCTTGGACAAATCCACTTGAGGGGTGGGGCAGGGGGGCGCGATCGTAACACACACTGAACCTGTCATGAAGAGGCCAAAATGATTGACCTGTCACCCCCCAATCAAAATGGATGCAACTGCATTTATAGGCTAAGCCTAGGTCTACATGACGGGCCGCAAATAGGCTAAATAACTTTAAAAATGTTGCCCGGTTGTACAGATTGCCAGTCTGAGCCTGCTGAATTCTGTTCTAGTGTGTGTGTGTGTGTGTGTGTGTGCGCGCGCACACACGCATGTGTTTGTGTGTCTGTGTGTGTGTGTGAGCGAAAAGATAAAGATAGAAACGAAGATAGAAATGTTTGAAAATGCAGTGTGCTTATGTGTGTTTGTCAGGGAGAATAGTCTGACTAGGAGTGGGAGCGAGTGGGAGATTCGAGAGTGCTTCAAAGTTGTTGAGGAAGAAAGTGAAGGTGTTGTGTGATGCAGGAGAGCAGAATAGGTGAGGGGTTGAAACCCTCTCATCGCACTCCCTCTGTCTTCTCTCCTCCCTAACAAGCTCTGTGTCAAGAATTCTAAGCAGAGGTGCTCAAATCCTAGTGGAAGTCTTGAAATTAACAGAAAGACAGACAGACGAAAAGATGGTACCACACATGTTTACACATACACAGACCTCTCCCTCTCTTATTCTTCCCCATCTCTCTCTATCTCTCTTTCACACACACACACACACACACACACACACACACACTTACTTACCTACCTACCTACACACATGCACACACACATACACACACACACACACACACACATACATACTGTCTGTAATCTCACAGGCATTGGGATGCTCACACAAACCTCCTGTCCAAGACAAGCAACTCATTACTTATTCATGAGGTCTGACCGTGGAACATGCCCTACCCTCTCCCTCAGGTAGGTTAAGGGACTAACAGTGGACACGCCAATCATCTCTTCCCCTCTCCCACCGCTCCGCTGGCCATGCTCTGGCCAAGACGTCCATCCAACAGAAATCTCATTTTTGTTAACCTTTGGCCTTGGGTTATGGCAGATAGACAGTCCATCCCAGCCAGCATAGCCCAGAAAGGGGGGAGAGGGCAATGGGATTTGATGTGTATGCCCCATTTGCTGTTTCTCAAGGATGGTATGTATTTGGAGCTGTGGCAGACTCACAGAAGTGTGGAAATGGCTCAATCGTCCTTGCTTCCCCTCCCCCTGCCTGCCCCCCCCTCCCTCTAGTGGGCTGATGGTAAATGTTGAGTGCCAGAGTGCTCATGCCTCATTGACCAGTCGGCTGTAGTTTTGGGGATCCAATTGCCAGCTGATTGCTGAGGCGCGTTGCTCATGTTGTCATTCAGAATGGCACCTCATTACAGGCGCTGGCACAGCCACACGCGTTTTCCCTCCCTCGCCACCAGAGGAGAGGAAACGAGGCCGAGCAAAGCCTATGAGAACACAAGTCAAGTCAAGTGTAGTCAAGTTTATTTATGTAGCGCATTTCCTATGTCATTCAATGTGCTATACATAAACAAAAGCAAACAGTAATAGTAAATAAAAGCATAGAAGGGCAATAATCAAAAAATAGTTTAAAAGGTAAAGATCATAATAAAAAAGAAAACAAGGTAAAATCATTTAAAAATAAAGAATAAATAAAAAACACAAAATAAAAAACACAAGGAAAAATCATTTCAAATAAAACATAAATTACAATTTGTAGTTAACAGAAGGCACCTGAGAACAGTTTGGTCTTAAGTCTAGATTTAAAACTGGCTACAGTTGGAGCCTTTGTGATGTTATCCCAAAGTTGATTCCAGCCGCAGCCGTGACCTTAGTCCAGGGGTCAGAGGTCAGAGTCGAACACAATCTGCTGCTTTCCTTTCTTCCTACCCCATCACTGCAGATGGTCGGAACATGCATGGATAAGAATGATTGATAACACTTTACTTGACAGTATCGACATAAGAGTGACAAGACACTGTCATGAACACATGACACTGTCATGACACCTAAACCCTAGTAAAGTGTAACCGAATGATTCACCAACAATGTCTCAAAGCTTGAGTTTTTCTCAGTTTGGCAGTGGACAATTGGTTTACTTTTCATCCAAATGTAAAACATTGACTAAATAATAAGCATAAGTGCTTCTGGTGCAGGTTATCTGCACAACATACTAATATGTCTTTAAATTGACATAATATAAATATACAACCCTTGGGAAGCATGAAAGCACAAGCCTTTGAGACACACCGCATAATACTGTAAGAGCCACCGCATTCGCTGTGTACTGTAACTCTACCATTGCTCTATAAGCCAAAGTACTTTTCCTTATCACCATGCAGAGTGTTGGTGTCTGAATAGTTTTGCTTCAATAAGGCAAAACAAAGCCTGTAGGGGTGAGAATAATCCTGTTTGGCTGCTCCATTATCAGATAATTAGTGGTGTGCTAACACCAGGCACAGACTGGGCAATTCACCTTCGTTTGACTAAGTGAATCTGACCACTCTTTACCCATGCTATTTAAAGGATGTATTGGAAAAAGATCATACTGTAGCAAAAGAGAGACAGTCCATACAGTGCTTTTGTTGCCATCACTACAGAATGCAGGTAAGACATAGCCTTGGAAACCATTCTGAGTAGATTCTAGAGGTAAGAAAGAGATTATGTGCTAAGGGTTTTGTGTGGCTTCAAGCTCATGTTGTGTAAAATAAGTATTCCCCCCCTTAGTCCAAATGGGAAGTGACAGGCAGGCCCAAAAACAATAAAGTCCAATCAGACGAGGCAGCGTGCGGGGCAGCCGTTCAGTGGCAATCTACTTTCTGTCAAAGCCATCTATAAAACATGCCGGCAAGCGGAGCAGCGGGCCCACGGGGGCTGGAATCGGATGCCGGCGCTGTCAGTTAGGCCCGTGGATGCCAGCCAGTTTGCATTTGCGCCCTGTAATCCGCTGTGAGCCTGACGCACGGTACGGTGCGGGGACAGCGTGGCGAGGCGAAGCGAGGTGAGGCAGAGCCAGCTGAGCCCGCGCGGATCGGCGGGCCGGCGCTGTGCTGCCCACTGCCGTGCCTGTGAGATGGCAGCATGGAGGACTGCATCGTCAGCTATGCCGAATCAGCCTGTTTGGGTGTTGAAGTGAGACTGATGTGCCGTTCTGTGAGTGTTGAGTGGGATGTGTGTGTGTGTGTGTGTGTGTGTGTGTGTATTATCTTGCACATTGTGGATACATGCAAGGCAAGGCTGAATAGTGTAAAAATGCATGCAATTTTAAAAATTTGGTTTATACGTATGTGTGTGTAGATAAGTGCTTTTATGCATTAGGTACGTGTATGTTTTACATTTGTGTGTGTTAGTGTGTGTGTGTGTGTGTTTGTGTGTTTTCTGTGTATCAGAGTTTTTATATTTGTGTATCTCTTTCTGTGTGTGTGAGAGTATGTCTGAGTTTGCGTGTTAACAGTGGCATGTCAGTGTACTTGTGAGAATTGTGTGTGGTGTGTGTGTGTGTGTGTGTTTTTGCAGCACTCTCAGGAGCAGCAGACACCTCTCTGCTGTGCACTTGTGTGGCGAGGGAGGGTCGCGTCTCCTAGTGCGCACCCCCTGACACGATAGCTGGGGAGTGGCGCCTGGTTGGCACAGCTTGGCTGGAAATCGCATGTGATTTTGGAGATGAAGTGCTTGTTACATCGCTGCCTGAATTTTTCAAAGGATCAAGGCTCAGCATTCATTATGCGAGCACTTGAGGTAACCTCAGACAGAGGAGGAAGAGGCTATAAATATACATATCATTTATTATAAATAGCACTCCGGGTTTTGAATGCAGCTGCCAAGCCGAATTGTTGCAGTTTGGAGTAAAACATATGAAAAAGATAGAGCCCGGTGGTTGAGGGAGTGGAGGAAACTGTCCTTCGGCATACATCTGCAACTGAAACCACCTACAACAAGGCTTTGCCATTACCATGAGCGAGGTTTTAGTCCTTAGGTGGGAGGTTTGGCTTTTGTTGAGCATAGTGCAAGTTCAGCTGTCCCTGTAGTCTCTGAATTATTCATCTGGATGTCTGTGCTCACCTGGCCTCTGCAAACTCTGGGACTGATGCCTGGTATTATTCTAATGGGTAGAGAGAGAAATGTAGTGTTGTGAAAAAAAAAAAAAAAAAAAATTCCATTTGGTGTTTACTTGTAGCAGATGTAGTTGTTGTGATGGGAGTTTCCATGTATGAAGTTTGACCATATGCCATGTGTCTGTACAGTATGTCATTAAATTTGTGCTCAAGAGAAGGAGCTACAGGGAGGCTACACCAGGCGCGTAACCAGAGCCGGACAGTAACGGAGTACATTTACTTGAGTACAGTACTTGAGTACATTTACTTGAGTACATTTACTTGAGTACAGTACTTGAGTACATTTACTTGAGTACAGTATTGAGTACAATTTTGAGGGATCTGTACTTTACTCGAGTAACATTTTTGGGGGGTACTCATGACTTTACTCAAGTACATTTGAGAGGCAAATATTGTACTCTTTACTCCACTACATTTCTATCCATAACCGTGAGTACCCGTTACTTCTTCTAAAAAAAAGGAAAAAAGAAAAACCTCGGAAACCCTCAATTTGTTGTTTCCCTCTCAAACGTGATTGGATTGTGCAAGCGCCACTGATTGGGATAGCCTATCAGCAATCACCTTCAGCTTTCCGCCAAAGTCAACTCTATGGTCAGATTTAGATAAGAGATGAAACCATGGACGAAACAATGGATGAAGACGCAGCAGGTCCATCCCGGGAATGTGCCAACCTGTGGCTCCACCTCGCCAGACTATTTCAATTTTCTGAACAAGTTAATGATAGTTTTCGATTCAAGTGTTTCCATTAAAAAATAGTATTTTGTATTTTAAATACATATTTTAAATACATGTATTAGAAATACTTCCCATCCCTGGCAACATGGTAAAAAGATGAAAATGACTTGATTTTACTTTCAATTCCTTTTAAATTCTCCAAGGTTAACATTAACATTTTTCATAACTCCATGTAGGACGTTTCTGTAAATGTAAGCACTGTGGCAGTAGTAATGCAATATTTAGAAAATATAGGCTACTCTTGTACTCTTGATACTCAAGTACTTTTAAAAACAAGTACTTTAGTACTTTTACTTAAGTAGACATCTGACTGTTGTACCTTTACTTGTACTTAAGTCAAATTTAGCAAAGGGTATCTGTACTTTTACTCAAGTAATGAAGCTGTGTACTCTGTCCGCCTCTGCGCGTAACTGAATCGTTCCGTTAGCGTAGCATAAAAGTAGTTGAAGAAGACAGGACTAATTTCTTTTCAAATGTACGCGCCACTATCACTTCTGGTGTAGCCAGTTCCACTGATCACAGTAGAAGCTAATAGTTGCAGCAGACGCAACACAACGCGGTAGGTAGATGAGGGCCCGGTGTAGCCTCCCTGTTAGTGTGGTAGTACAGATGAGTGGGGCAAACCTACACCTGACAATTGTTGTCATCAGCACTACTCAGCAGGTTCAGTTATATCTTCTAGCTTCAGGGATACCTAATTAGCTCCTCTCTAGAAAAAACTATAACCACCCACCCACCTATACAGTCTGAAACAAAACACAAGTAAAAAAAAAACATGATGATCAAGAATGAAGAGAACTGTTGTGTTCTCTTGTGTGGTCTGAGGTATACTTTTTTTGGTATACCTTTACACCTGCTTTGTTTTTGTTTCATCAATTTGTCCATTCAATGAAAACTCTACCAGAGATTTGACTTTACGTCATAGAAATCGATATCTTCGGTTAAGGGAAAATGCAAGGTTTAAAGGGAAAAATGAAATGTGGTCTCAGTTTCATTAACATTGTGGAGTTCAATATGCAAGTTATAATTTAGTGAGAAAAGTGGTGAGGTGCATTCATAGAAGATCTTTACTTTATCTTTTGTACATCATTTTGAAAAAGGGACAAAACAAAGCTAGATGAGGATATCTGCTATTAAAATATTTTAATTTTGTCATCTGCGTACTTCCACATGCTGTCATGCAAGATTCTTCCGTGTGAACAAAATTATATATTTCTTTTGGGAGCATAGACCAATGTTTCCATCAATTTGATGACACACACTTGCACAAAACACACACACACACACACACACACACACACACACACACACACACAGAGAAACACAAAGACGCACACAACCGAACTGTGGAGCAGATGTGGCTATAGAATCCTGTGGGTGTGCAGCAGCGGTAGCTAAGGGAGCGATTATGTCGGGCATCAGCATGTTCAGAATCTGTCAGCATTTCACCATTCCATCATTCGGCTCCTCGGCATCTTCATTCGCCACCACTAATGTGGGGCTCAGATGGAGCCCTTGACAGTTGGAGTGTGTGTGCGTGTGGGGTGGGGGGGCGCAGGGGTTGCTCGTGACCTCCCCCGTAGGGTCAAATTTACTGCAGTTCATCAGCGACTTTCTCTGAGGCTTATTTTTTAGGGCTTATTTTTCTCTTTACCTGGGTAATTAGTAGGGCGCTTTAGAATACATGCTATTGAACCACATGCATGCCCTGGAATGACTTCAGTAGCAGTAGAGAAAGCACAAGACATTACTGGAAATAGACGCCCAGCCATTAATCTACAACCAGCGGTGCGTGTGGAAGGCACATAACATCATACTTTTATGTAAAGTTAAATACTGTTATTAACTGGTTATTTAAAATTGAAGACAGAGGTTTCACTCTGGAGCAAGTTACATTGATTTTGTGCTTGTTTTCGGTTATGTTCATCTTAAACTTTTGTTTAAAAGTTTGTTTCCGTTTTTTTTTTTTTTGAACCGTATCCAAATCCCTGCTTATTGCTGAGCTTACCTGCGGCTTTTTTGTTGTTCAACACAATTAAGTTATGCAATTTAATTATGATGTTCATGTTATGATAATGTACGTAACATAATAAATTTGAATTAAACCCAAAGAGTTTTGCTCGCAAAGCTTGTCAAAATGATAAATACAAACCCATATTGTGGTCTAGGGGCAGCAATCTGCAAGATGTCTGGTGAGTGTGTAGAGGTTGTGAGTGTGTGTGTGTATGTGTGTTTGTGTGTGTGTGTGTGTGTGGTGTGTGTGCGTGCTGAGAGGGTGTGAGCGTGGGGCCTCTCGTGTATGACTGTGCAACCAGGGCAGGGCAGGGCAGGGTTGCCTGCTCATAAGTTCCCCTGATGCATGTCAGTCATCGTCAGCTCTGCACAGGGAGGATTGGATGAGGCCACGCACTCCTATGACACAGCACTCATGAAAACAGCAGCCTTCGCTGTCAGTGGTGATAAGTATTAAACACACACACAGACACACACACACACACACAAACACACACACCCTGAATTTATTGGCATATACAAAAGTTTTCTCCACAGAAGTTTGTCAACTGTGGTTCAATGTGAGTTGTGACAACGCACACAAACACAGACACAAACAAGATGGAGAGAGAGAAAGCGAGAAAGGAAGACACACCGAGAGACTGTTTTGTCAGCAGTGCCAGGCTGCACACCAGCATTGCATTACTTATTTCCACATACTGAAAGTCACACAGGCGCATTCAAAAGACGGATCTTTGGGATCAAGCACGAAAGCCGCACACTAGAGCAAATCACTCTCTCTTGCCCTTCAGGCGCTCTTCTTCAGTAAACAGCGGAAAGAAAAAATAATCATTTGACAGAGGTAGGCAAAGGAAGGCGGCAGAGCGAGAGGGGGGAAGAAAAGAGGAGCTCTTGACACTAATTCCGCAGGTGTTGCTATTATTGGCACTGATGTGTGGTGAGCACGGCGCACCTCAACCACCCCACCCCCCACCCCCACACACACACCCCACCCCGCCTGATGAGCCGTGTCGAGACCTGCCTGAACCCTGCCCTGCAAAATCCTATTTAAATCACTGCAGCTGTATTCCTGCTGTTTGGAGATTGTTCTCATTCGCAAGGCAACTAACCCCCCCCCCCCCCCCCCGCCCCCAAAAAAAAAGGAAAATAAACCACCCTGATACTTCAGCTCTTCTCCTCCTTCTATCATTCATTCATTCATTCATTCATTCCCTCTCCTCCTCCTTTTCCCTCACCACCTCCTCTCACTATTTTCTTTCTCCCCCTCTCTTTACCTCTGCTCTCCTCCTTCTTCTGGTCTTTATTACCTCTCCTCACTCTTCCTCCTCCTTCACCACCACTCTCTTCTCTTCTCTCTTGAATTTCCCCTAGGGATCAATAAAGTATATCTATCTATCTATCTATCTCTCTTGAATTTCCCCTAGGGATCAATAAAGTATATCTATCTATCTATCTATCTATCTATCTATCTATCTCCCTCTCTGCGCCAGGTGTGAGGCAGCAGTGCGGCATGGAAGGGGCTGGTGTGAAGGATTGATTGGGGCAGTCAGTGTGCCGTGATGAGAATGATGTTGATGCTGTTGATCAGGGCAGGGGGCAGTAAATTTGCCCTGACAGATTGGGAATTGCGGAGCTGACCCCTCGGGTAACGGGGCATTGGGGACAAGCTTGGGTTGGTTCAGGAGCCGCCGGCGGAGAGCAGGGACATTTAGCACTGTTCATCAGTCACTTTATCTGAGGTTAGGGTTTATTTCTGTCTTATGCCTGAACTGCAACAAGAGGGGTTGGACACGGGGTGTGTGTGTGTGTGTGTTGTGTGTGTGTGGGGGGGGGGCAAATGTGACAGTAGATGCCTCTGAGATCTCTCATCGCTGGATTTGCTGCCTTTGCAACTATTTCATCTCAGGCTTTGGGTATACACACGCAATGCTGCACACACACAAAAACAAAAACACACACACACATACTCACAAACACTCAAAGGAACACCATATGCACACAAACAGACAGCAAAACACACACACACACACACACACACTCGTGCGGCTCATGAACAAAACTAAACAATCTAGATCTCACACACCTATCATTATCCCTCTCTCCCTGTGCAACGTATCCTCATGAAACAGTTCGTAGGATATCGTACTAAAAGTATGACCAAAAAATCCGTACGATATCCACTAAAATCTGGCAGACGAGCGATCAATGCACATGCGCAATATAGCAGTGTAGAACTCACTTCGTTGTTATCAGTGCGCCTGCGTTTAGACATCGGAGAGCTTCAGCCTCCTGAAAGGTAGGTGCAGTAAACCTGGACATTTAAAAATCTGATTAGCATTAAAAGCAGGCAATAATATAAATGCAGATGAAAGCAGCGGTCGTCTAATTTGATAGGTCAATGTAGTTTGCCAAAGTAGTTAACGTGATACAACATAGCCTGAAGACGGTGAGTTAAAGAATTGTTGCTAATTTATGCTAATAATAACTTAGCTAGAGAAGATGTAACTGTGTTTTAAATAGATATCATCCATTTCGTGGAATTACAGCACACAAAAAAAAAAAAAAACGCCAACATCGTTTGTTTCTTCAGGTCAGCAGGTCAGTTTGTTTCACGTAATAAGCTATTTGTTTCTTTGGGTCTGGGTAATTCATGTGACAAATACTGTTATAGGCTACTACCGTTTTTCTGAAAAACAAAGCAGTACAACAACATTTCTATATCCAAAATAGTGCATTTCTGCAGTGTTCTACGTAGTGCAATGCAGCTTTTAATGTCCAAAGTAGCCTATACAGTATTTTCCTGCATAAGAACTACAAATACTCCTCCAAAACTACAGTTTTGACACTTGAAGTGTAATTATATTTTAGTAGCCTGCTATTCTAGTATTTGAATAAATACCCACATCAGTTTTACCCTTGTCTCACCTATATACAATATATGTCTATGAATTGCAGTAGTGATAAAATGAAATAGGAAAGAAAGGTGTCCTGATGTGTTGTTTAGAGATGGTCCTGCAATGTTTTCTCCACATATCTTTATGTCTTTTTTTTCTCCCCTCTACTTATGTTTTCACAGATCCTTGCTTCTGATATCCGGATGTATGGGTTGCATTTCATTATATGACTCCAACAGAACACTCACAGAAAGGAGAGTGGTGTCAAACTACAAGACAGCCAGCATGTAAACAAGGCCTTGTTTGTCCTTGTTTGGCACTCATTTGTTTACTTCCTGAAGAGGCTGAAGCATGCTGGCCTTGACACCTCAGTCCTTGCTTTGTGTTATGGAGCACATCCTCACATCATGATCTACTGCAGCGGTGGATACAGAGGACAATTGGCAGGTATTTTACGTCACTTTTACATTACTTTTACTGCGATGGTAGATATGGTTGTTGCTGTGCTAAATATAGGCCCATCTATCTATAAAGCAAGAAGTGTCTGTGTCTGTGGCACGCATATCTCACTGACCGTTTGTCAGACTGATTTCAAACTTGGCAGGTGTCTTGCTACGGGCATGAGTAAGTGCAGTGCCAAATTTTTCGTTGTTTGAATAAGAAATGCAAAAGATATCGTTAAATATATTGGTAAAAGACGCACATTGGCTTTTGCTGCTAGCCACTCCCCCTCCCACACAGCACTGTACTGTAAGCTACCAGTGAGGATAGAAGCAGGGCTTTGGCAGAACTGGATCAGTGTAGGTTACACGGGTAAAAACTTAAGCGAGTGCAAGATAACTCCACAGATTTTGCAACAACACGCCAACACACACAGGTAGGCTATGCAGTGGCTCTTCAAAATGACGTAAAAAATTATGTGCAATAAGCGGACACTTTGAATAGCCCAGGCTACTTTGGACTGTCTTTAGACTTTAGAATAAGCAAACAACTATTCCAACTGAAAATTGAAACGAGCGATAATGGTCCCGAATTAAAGAACGTCTCAGAATGCCACACATGCAAAGCATAACCAGCAACAAGCAACGAGTGGCAGGCAGAGTGTGATGTCACTTAGGCCTATATGAATAGCCCAGGCTACTTTGGACTGTCTTTAGACTTTGAATAAGCAAACGACAATTCCAACTGCAAGGTCCTAAATTGAAACAAGCGATAATGGTCCCGAATTAAAGAACGTCTCAGAATGCCACACATGCAAAGCATTACCAGCGACAAGCAACGAGTGGCAGAAAGAGTGTGATGTCACTTATAGGCCACCAGAGACTGTTTTTGAGTCACACCATTGCAAATTCCATATGATGCATCAATCCACAAAATGGTTTGTTTTCTCTATCATCAAGTTATTCAATAGGCTAAGCATATAGACTTGACTCAAAACAGCTGTTAGGATTATGTCATTTTGATTTGTAAAAAATGTCACATGCAGCCATGCTTAAATTCTGCTCACTTCACATTTATTATATTATTATATTATCTGTAGGCCTATTCATTATTGAATGCTTACCTGGAATTATTTCCCTATCATCCTATTTTTAAAACAAGCCTACCTGCAGGCATGTAATTGGGCTACAGGAATAGCATGTTTGAATGGGCACTGCACTAGTCTATCTATAAAGCAAGAAGCGTCTGTGTGTGTGTCTGTGGCACGCATATCTCGCTTGCCGTTTGTCAGACTGACCTAAGATTTCATATGTGGCTCGCGCATGGCACAAAGATTTTGAAGATTTTTGAATGCATATTTCAAAACGTTTATCGCTGCACTGCAATGTTTCCAAGGGGGCCAGTTTTAGGGGAGCTCCACCCCATGGATCGTGTACTGACAGCAGCTAGGTCTCACTTTGATGATAGTGAGTCGCAATTTAAAAAACGGATAAGGCTACTCGGAAACCGCTTGTGGTTTAAGATGACAGATTATTATCATGCCTGACCTCACCAATAAAGACTCCCTGTATGCAGTTTGCTTGCATAAAATGATTACGCGGATTTTGCAACAACACGCCAACAAACACGGAGATGTAGTGACCACTCAAAATAAAAATATGTGCAATAAACTGACGCTTAAAATAGCCCAGGCTACTTTGGACTTGAGACTTCGACTAAACAAACGACAATTCCGACTGCAAGGTCTCAAATTGAAACGAGCGATAGGCTAATGCCACATAGCTAACATTATTCAACAAGTTGCAGACTGAGCGACGTCACTTATCACGCCATCAAAAACGGGTAGGCTATGTAGTGACCACTCAAAATGAAAGTATGTTCAATAAACTGACGCTTCGAATATCATTAGGAAGTTATTCAGTAAGTTATACACACTTAACTCAAAACAGTTGTTAGGCTTATGTCATTCTGATTTGTAGAATTTGTAGATTTGTCACATGCAGCCATGCCTACATTTATTAGGCTACACATGTATTAGAGGCCACATTAATTATAGGCTAATACATTATAATATTCAGTATTCATTATTGAATGCTTAGCTGGAATGATGTTTCCCTATCATCCTATTTTTAAAGCAGGCATGCCTGTGGGCATGTAATTGAGCTACGGGTTTTCTTCAGGAATGGCATGTTTTAACGGGCACTGCACTAGTATTGTAAATTGTAGATTGTACAACTCATACATGTTGGCCTATACTATTAAGGGACAGCTGAATTGACCACCTAAACCATATATTTTCTAAAAGCCTATAGCCTCTAGATGCCAATTAATATACATTAAGACATGTCCCACCTTCCTGCTGACTTTGACATATCATATGGCGTACATAGGCCCATATTGTAGATTGAGAAACCGACTGTACAACTGGTACATGTTGGCCTATACTATAAAGAGACAGCTGATTTGACCACCTAAACCATATATTTTCTGACAGCCTATAGCCTCTAGATGTCAATTAATATATGTTATGAGATGTCCCACCTTCCTGCTGACTTTGACATATCATATGGCGTACATAGGCCCATATTGTAGATTGAGAAACCGACTGTACAACTGGTACATGTTGGCCTATACTATAAAGGGACAGCTGATTTGACCACCTAAACCATATATTTTCTGACAGCCTATAGCCTCTAGATGTCAATTAATATACATTAAGAAATGTCCCACCTTCCTGCTGACTTTGACATATCATAATGCGTACATAGGCCCATATTGTAGATCGAGAAACCGACGGTACAACTGGTACATGTTGGCCTATACTATTAAGGGACAGCTGAATTGACCACCTAAACCATATATTTTCTAAAAGCCTATAGCCTCTAGATGCCAATTAATATACATTAAGACACGTCCCACCTTCCTGCTGACTTTGACATATCATATGGCGTACATAGGCCCACATTGTAGATCGAGAAACCGACTGTACAACTGATACATTTTGGCCTATACTATTAAGGGACAGCTGATTTGACCACCTAAACCATATATTTTCTGAAAGCCTATAGCCTCTAGATGTCAATTAATATACATTAAGAGATGTCCCACCTTCCTGCTGACTTTGACATATCATAAGGCGTACATAGGCCCATATTGTAGATCGAGAAACCGACGGTACAACTGGTACATGTTGGCCTATACTATTAAGGGACAGCTGAATTGACCACCTAAACCATATATTTTCTAAAAGCCTATAGCCTCTAGATGCCAATTAATATACATTAAGACACGTCCCACCTTCCTGCTGACTTTGACATATCATATGGCGTACATAGGCCCACATTGTAGATCGAGAAACCGACTGTACAACTGATACATTTTGGCCTATACTATTAAGGGACAGCTGATTTGACCACCTAAACCATATATTTTCTGATAGCCTATAGCCTCTAGATGTCAACTAATATACATTAAGAGATGTCCCACCTTCCTACTGACTTTGACATATCATAATGCGTACATAGGCCCATATTGTAGATCGAGAAACCGACGGTACAACTGGTACATGTTGGCCTATACTATTAAGGGACAGCTGAATTGACCACCTAAACCATATATTTTCTAAAAGCCTATAGCCTCTAGATGCCAATTAATATACATTAAGACACGTCCCACCTTCCTGCTGACTTTGACATATCATATGGCGTACATAGGCCCACATTGTAGATCGAGAAACCGACTGTACAACTGATACATTTTGGCCTATACTATTAAGGGACAGCTGATTTGACCACCTAAACCATATATTTTCTGAAAGCCTTTAGCCTCTAGATGTCAAATAACATCAATTAAGACATGTCCCACTTTCCTACTTACTCTGGCATATCATAGGCCCATATTGTAGAGCGAGAAACAAATGGTTCAGCTCATACATTTTGGCCTACACTATTAAGGGACAGCTGATTCAACCACCTAAACCAAACCATTAACATTAATTAGGCCGTCTTCCACCTCCTGAAATACTTTGGCACACTATTTTAAAGGCATAGGCCTGGGTTGTATAGGTGAACTTTAGTCATCAGTCATCATTAACATGTCTTTCTATGTACACTTTTATTTCTAATTTCCAGGTTGTCAGCTGTTGTCAGGCTCATCACCAAAGCAGAAAGACACAGTGAGACCAGACATGCCAGGAAAGAGCAAGGCACAGGCCAGGAAGGAGCCAGGCAAAGCCCGGGAATTTTTTTCCAGCTGTTCCCGCCAGCTATAGAAGGACTGCTCCTGAGAATAGATGGGTGTCTACATCGTTTTGCAAAAAGGGTCTTCTACACATGATGTTTGTCAAGCACTGCTCATTGACTGGCCAGGGGTCCTCTGTATTGTGACCACTGGTCAAAGGCGGCACATGACTGTCTCAGAGTCCTCTACATCATTCCGGTGACAGGACTTTTGGCTTAGCCAGGCCCTGACAGGATGGGTCTTGTGTTACTGTGACCAGACGGCTCAACAATGCATCATTCTCATCCATGCCCTCATCACCTTGAGACTGGACTACTGCAACAGCATTTTCTATATGGTCTTGAAAATGATTGTCTTATTATTATTACAGGTCTCTCTGCACCCGAACCAGCAGGTTCAGAGGAAGTTCCTTTCCTGCGGCTGTCACCCTACTGGACTCTAGCTCTGCATCTCGGTGACAACCAATCAACTAAGCCCCCAGTAAACTAAGCCCCCAATACCCTATCCCACCCATAGTGTTTTTATTTATTTACAAATGCACATACTGTAATTACAGTTATACATAGGCATATTCTACTGCTCTTTATATCCATCCTGCACATACACTTATTCTTACTACTTTTATAATGTTACTGTTCATACTGAATATCCATATTTATTCTGTTTTTCTCATATGTTCTTAATACACTGCATATCTATATTATTCTTACTACTAAAATATTGTTAATGTTACTACATTGCACATATCCGTACATGTTGTTCACACATTGTTCATATTACATAACCATATTTATTCTGCTCTTATAAGGTAACTGCTAATACACTGCACATATTTATATCTAATTTATATTACTCTAAACCACCTTCTGTAAACCAACTGCATATTATTGTCTACACTGCACTACATTTCCTGTCCTGGCTAATCACCATCTGTCTACTTTGTATATCACATTGCACTTTTGCTTTGTACAGGGTTCCTACGGGTCATGGAATTTCTGGAATATCATGGAATTTTAGAGTTCTATTCCAAGTCTATTCCAGACATGGGAAGTCAGGGAATTTTATCATTTTAGGGGCAAAGTCATAGAATATCAGGGAATTTTGTTGTAGTAGTTTAAAATCTACTAGCCAAAATACATTAATACAAACATATTTCCACACAGAATTAGTGTACAGTATATCTGGTTATTAGCTTTACAGCTTGCTTGAGTATCCCAACTGTTTATTCAATGCTTATTTATTCATCTCCCGCTCTAAAAAAGTAAAAGATTCTCTTGACTGCTATATGGGTGCTCTGAAATCATTTGGTATATTGTACTACTCGGTTATTATATAGTAAGTCATGGAAATTCAGTTTTTTTGTCAGGGAAAAGTCATAGAATTTTACATTTGACTTAGAGTGGGAACCCTGTTTGTACTATACTCTGCACAATGACAATAAAGTTGAATCTAATCTAATTATTATTTAATGCCTGTATTGATGCTTTGTATTTGCATACCTTTGCTGTATGTTTTATGTGTATTGGACAACCTGTTTAAAGCAATCACAAACACACATATTTTGATTGATCTTGATACACAGATGCGTGTTGTGCTGAAATAAACTGAATTTCACTGATTCATCTTTAGAAACTGCTGTTTAGAGAGCATATTTTTGATATATGTTGTTAAACAAAAGTTCTTAAACCATGCACAAACTGTTAAAACATCCATATTTTTATTGATTGTGATACACAGAGGTGTGCTGTGCTGAAATAAACCAAAGTTTACTGACCTTACCTGCCATGGCAAGTTTGATGCACAAGAGATCTTCAGAAATGGCGGTTCAGAGAGCATATTTTTGACAGATGTTGACCAACAAAAGTTCTTAAATCATACACAAACTGTTAAAACATCCATATTTTGATTGATTGTGATACACAGAGGTGTGCTGTGCTGAAATAAACCCAATTTTACTGACCTTACCTGCCATGGCAAGTTTGATGCACAAGAAATCTTCAGAAATGGCTGTTCAGAGAGCATATTTTTGACAGATGTTGACCAACAAAAGTTCTTAAATCATACACAAACCCTTAAAATATCCATATTTTGATTGATTATGATACACAGAGGTGTGCTGTGCTGAAATAAACCCAATTTCATTGACCTTACCTGCCATGGTAAGTTTGATGCACAAGAAATCTTCAGAAATGGCTGTTCAGAGAGCATATTTTTGACAGATATGACCAACAAAAGTTCTTAAATCAAACACAAACCATTAAAACATCCATATTTTGATTGATTATGATACACAGAGGTGCGCTGTGCTGAAATAAACCAAATTTCACTGATCGTACCTGCCATGGCAAGTTTGATGCACCGGACATACCCAGAAACTACATTTGAGACACCCATATGGCCAGACAGGCCTAGGTAAGTGTCACACCCATTATTTTATGAAATGTCAACATGTGACACATATTTTGATACAGGGAATGATAACAAACTTGTTTCTCAAATTTGAGACCTCCAACTGCTTGTATGTTGTCAGGAGGCGGAGCCAAAGATTGGAAAATGTAGATTTCTAGGGGGCGCTATAGAGTCTGTGAATGTGTGAGGTGTGATTTTACTTATCTCGTATATTTTATGTCATAGATAGATGTCACATGCCAAATTTAGTCTGTTTATGAGGTATGCAAGTTAGAAATGCTAACCCTAGGTTTAGATGGCCATAATTTGCATAGGTCAGACAGGCCTTGATAGGATTACACCAGTTAATTCAAGATAGTACCAACATGTGGCACATATTTTGATACATGGGATGATAACAAACTAGTTTGTCAAATTTGGGACATCTAATGGCTTGTGTGTTGCCAGGAGGCGGAGCCAAATATAGGAAATATTGGATTTCTAGGGGGCGCTATAGAGTCTGTGAATATGTGAGATGCGATTTTACTACACACTTAAATTTTGTGTCATATACGGATGTCAATTGCAAAATGTAATCAGTCTAGGAGGTATGCAAGATACAAATGCTAACCCTAGGTTCAGATGTCCTTGATTTGCATAGTTTAGACAGGCCTTGATAGGGTTACACCAGTTATTACCAACTAATACCAACATGTGGCACATATATTGATAAGGGGGTAAAAACAAAATAGTTTGTGAAATTTGAGACCTCTAGCTGCTTGTGTGTTGCCAGGAGGCGGAGCCAAATATATTAAAAAAAAGGTGCTACAGAGTCTGTGAATGTGTGGGGGTTGATTCCATTTCACACATATATTTTGTGTCATCCAAGGATGTTACATGTCAAATTGAATCAGTCTATAATATATTCTAGTTAAAAATGCAAACCCAATATGTATGTCCATGAATTGCAAATGTCAGATAAGCTTACACCAGTAAATTTCAACTAATAATATGTGGCACAAATTGATAAAGGGGATAGAAATCAATTGGTTTGCCGTATTTGAGACCTGTAGCTGAGTGTGTGTTGCTGTAGCTTCCTGGATGTGTGAGGTCATTTCACTTTGAGGTTTCTGAATGTGTGAGGTAATTTCACTCCAATCCCATATAAGCGTAGGTTAATAGGTCATATGTCAGACAGGCCTTTGTAGGGTCACACCAATTACTTCACAACATTAGCACATATAATGCATGGGATGAAAACAGACTTATCTGAGGTTAATTTAAGTCTTGTCCTTGCTGATTATAATAAAAGTGCAGTCAGTCAGTGGTCAGAACATATAGAACCAGTACAGGTGAAAGACAATTGTATATTTTCAAGTAATTATTAACATGGAAAAAAATCAGTGGGACACCTTTCCAATCAAAGATGCTTTAATGTACATTGTACATTGATACATGAAGGGGATAATGAAGTACTCAAGTCCCAAAGAAGGATGACAATAAAATAGTATGATAGTCAATTAACATACGGGTACAATTTCAAGCAAGATTTACAGAAATTCACTCTCAAAAACAATTGTAATTAGTAAGCGTTTTTAATGTGATTATGGATTTTTATAGTATAAGAGCAAAAATGGCAGTATTGCTTAAGCATATATGATGCACCAAAGTAAGTCGGAATGTGGGACATGTCTTAATTGATATTAATTGACATCTACAGGCTATAGTTATATTGGTTTCTCGATCTACAATATGGGCCTATGTACACTTTATGATATACCAAAGTAAGTAGGAAGGTGGGACATGTCTTAATTCATATTATTTGACCTACAAGAGGCGATGGTCTTTTCAGAAAATATATAGCAACCATTATAACAACTGCTTTGCATAACCTCCACCATATCTACCCTAGCAACACCATGGCAACCTTCTCAGTTACCCTAGTAACAACCTAGCAACCACTACTATAGCAACCGCTATGTTTAGCATAGCTACCACCATATCGACCCTAGTAACCATCTCAATTATCCTAGCAACAACCTAGCAACCATTGTATATTATCAACCAACATCATTACCCTAGCAACCAGTATAGCAACTGCTTAATTTAGCATAATCCCTGTCATATCTACCCAATCAACACCATAGCAAACTTCTAAGTTACCCTAGCAACAACCTAGCAACCACCACCATAGCAACCGCTATGTTTAGCAGCAACCAACATAAGTACCATTGTTGATAATCATCAATGATTATCATGATAATGATAATCCATGATAATCATCCAAACATCCTTGGCCCGTGAGTCTGTGCTGCCAAAACTTCGCTTACCCCAGTGCGTGGCTACAGGAGAAAGCCAACATGTTCTTCCTTTACCAACGATATTTTGCATTACATCCAAACAACGCACTTGCGAGCCTAGATACTACTTTCAAATAATACATTTATTCCAGTCCAAAGACATTTTGCTCCTTTTTTATTTGTATTTATTTTTTAACGCACAGCAGCCTGCAGTGCACATAGTCGTGGTCCTGGCTACATCAGTCACTGTGGGCGTGGCCAGGCGTCCTGGCTCATAATTACGTGGAAATCATACGGAATGTAGTGCACTACTTTTAGTAGCTTTTCGTACGAAAGTTTAATGAGAACAGCCTGCCCTGTGAGTCTCTTCTGCATACGCTTCTCTCTTTGATGGTTCTGGGGGCACGCTTGGCTGCTAATCCTGTTTCTGCCAGCAGACAAAAGCCCTTGTCTCTTCCACAGACACTGGCATGAGTGGCTGACATATCCCCTGCCTGTGCGCCCCTGAATGGGGGAGATCTGCACAGAGAAGAGCGGCGAGATGCCACTGTAATCAGTCATGCCTTTAAAAGAGCTCGGCTCGCGCTGTGAGGAACCGCTGGCAAAAGAAAACAGCCACTGAATAGCTTATGATGATGGATTCACATCCATTAGTAAATAATACATATAGATGGCACACAAATACAACTGAAATAAAATTTCTATATATTCTGTGTGTGTTTGACTGAAGAATGGCAGTCTGGGAGTGAGTTTGGTCTCCACTGTCTGATTGATGTCCAAAGGGTAGTGATCGAGGGGTTGTGGACAGGCTCGGTTTGGAGTGTCAGCATCGAGCCGGCAGAAGGAGCCTATCAAATCAGTACTAATGGGAGCCCGGGCCTGCCTAATTGATTGATCGGCCAATTTTATTAAGCCATCTCCACTAATGAGGACATTGAGGAGTTGCAGCAAGAATAACAAGTATGTGTTTGTTTCTGTGTGTGTGTGTGTGTGTGTGTGTATGTCTGAGTGTGTGTGTGTGTGTGTGTATATCTGAGTGTGCGTGTGTATGTCTGAGTATGTACTTTTTCGCTTTAGTATACTTTTTATTTTATAACTCTATAAGTGGGGGAAATGGTCTAGACATACTTATCATTTTACACCACTACTACTACTGATAATAATACATTTATTTTTATTTAATAATGCATAGTGCTTTTCCAGGTACATGGACAGGGTTACATAAACAGAGGAAAAACAGATTGTGTGTGTGTGTATGTGTGTGTGTGTGCGTGTGTGTGTGTAGATGGGTGGTGCTTGTTGTGTTGTGTGTATCAATGTGTGTGTGTGCTTGTTGTGTTGTGTGTATCTATGTGTGCATGTTGTGTTGTGTGTATCAATGTGTGCGTGTGCTTGTTGTGTTGTGTGTTTCTTTGTGCGTGTGTGTATGCTTGTTGTGTTGTGTGTATCTATGTGTGCTTGTTGTGTTGTGTGTTTCTATGTGTGCGTGTGCTTGTTGTGTTGTGTGTATCTATGTGTGCGTGTGCTTGTTGTGTTGTGTGTATCAATGTGTGTGTGTGCTTGTTGTGTTGTGTGTATCTATGTGTGCGTGTGCTTGTTGTGTTGTGTGTATCTATGTGTGCGTGTGCTTGTTGTGTTGTGTGTTTCTATGTGTGTGTGTGCTTGTTTTGTTGTGTGTATCAATGTGTGTGTGTGCTTGTTGTGTTGTGTGTATCTATGTGTGCGTGTGCGTGTGCTTGTTGTGTTGTGTGTATCTATGTGTGCGTGTGCTTGTTGTGTTGTGTGTTTCTATGTGTGTGTGTGCTTGTTGTGTTGTGTGTATCTATGTGTGCGTGTGCTTGTGCTTGTTGTGTTGTGTGTTTCTACGTGTGCATCTGCAGACCCCATTTTCCTCCGCCCTGTCCACTGTGGCCTGGCCCTTACCCCTTCCTTGTTCCCCTGTGACCAGGGCGAGTCGGAGGTCTGCAGCCTATCACTGCCTGGAGTCTGTGTCCACTCTGCCTCTGGATC
>NW_027468663.1:18257133-18322133 GCF_046254945.1 Alosa pseudoharengus | reverse complement strand
TTGCAATATGACTTTTTCATGTTCTCTGGGATAAAAAAGGTTTACTTGGTGGAGAACTGATATGGTTCAGTGCTTTCTCCTTTAAGAGGTTTCATCTGAAACAAGCTCCTAACCCTCATCATTTTTTTTCTCCCTTTTGCTTCACTTCACTGGATGTCTGGCCCGGGTCATTTACGGAACATAGCATTGTCTGAAAAGACTGGGAAAATGGCATACCTCTCTGACATGGGCAGAATTAATGTGCCAAAACAGCAGGGAAGAAATGCAGAGACAGACAGATAGAAAGGAGATGACAGCGAGACAGGAGTTGAATATTATTAATATTAAGAAGAATATGGAAACACAGATTTTGAAGAGCCCAAACACCAACCTCTTTGCTTCATGCTCACATACCGTTTGTGTTGCCGTCGTGCCACAGCGCTGAGCTTGATTTGCTAGTTATTTCAAGTGCCGAGGGCTCAAGCCCGCGACATGCATTGCTCATATATATCAAAAAGCCCTTGATAGGCATGTCACTGTCAATGGCAGAATGCACTAAATCACATACTGTAGACCTAGTCCCCTGGCAACCAATGCGCACTGCTCCCTATATATTTTCTTTTTTTCATGCTCACATCTCTGCACTCCAATTAAGAGTCAGGAAATGATTCAGTACCTGAGTGAGAATCTGATTGGTGTTGACAGTATAAACATGACAACAGCGGTGAGGAGAAACAACAGGCTGTTTGTACAGTATTTGTCATCGGTCTGACGTGTCAGTGGTATGTCGACTGGGTTGTTTCATGATGAAAGACTCATAAGCGATGTTGTTTATTTGTTTTCCTCACTTTGGCCCTGCAGGCACCAACAGAAAAGGACCTCTGCATGATAAGCATATATAAACACACATGCACACACAGACACACGCACGCACACGCGCACACACGCACACACGCGCACACACACACACACACACACACACACACACACACACACACACACAGGCAGCAGGCAGCTCACTGCGCCGGGATTAGTGTGTGCTTCACCTCACTGTGTGTTCACTGTGGGCAGTGTGTTTCACTAATTCACGGATTGGGATAAATGCAGAGACCAAATTTTCCTCACGGGATCAAAAGAGTATACTTATACTATACTATACACACACACACACGCATACTGTACATACACACACACACACACACACACACTTATGGGCATACAGATGGGTCTCCCACCTATGTCCATCAGCCATGCAAATAGACCCCCCCACCCCCCAGTGGGTATGCTCACAATTGGCCAGACTGCAGGTGTGTCTGTCAGCACACTGAACCTTCTTGTTTTCACAGAGCCCAGTGAACCCCACACTCTTGAGCTTCTATTTGTATGGCTCATAGTTGTGAATTAAGCCAAATGAGTTTTATAATGGTGTCTCTGATCTCATTTTAGTGATGGCATAATGGCATAGCCTCTGGGGGGGGGGGGGTTGGGGGGGGAAGGGTTGTCTCTGTTTATCGTTCTCTTTTCCATGTCTTAGCTTGCTAACTGTATTTTATAAGCTGTCAGTTTAGAGAGGTTGCACACACCATTATACAGGTATGACCATCTTGCTACTGGTGTGGTGATATGTACAGTCCATTTCTTAAACACACACACACACACACACACATGCAGTATTACATTTCATCTTTCTAACTGTCCAATTAACTGAGAAGTCCACCACAGCAGTTTCATGGGAATTGTATGACTAGCTGTTATTGCATGACATTTGCTTGCCACAGCTTACATTTTTAATGCTACAGTGTGAGATTGGTTGAGCATAACTTGATCCAAGATTAAACACAGTTCCGGGCAGCCTAATCAAATTCAAGGTTCATCTCCCCTGGAATTGCAATTCTACTCACCTCAATCACTTGCAGGGTCTACCTGTATTCAACAGAAAAGCTGAAAACCTTATTAGATTTAGTTCGACTCAATGTAGCCCCATAAATAATTCTGCTTCCTTAAATATGTTTTATTTAATCTAGCAACATGAGGAAGTGGTAGACAATTATGAAAATATTCAGACCATTCCCCCCACCTATGGGGTTAAAAATAAGCAGTACTAGAGCTAAAGAGTATACTAGAGCTACATACACACAGACACACCCACACACATATGTGCACACACACACACGCACACACACACACACATGTACACACACACACATACGCACACACACACTTACATGTCTTTAAAGGCTGGGATTTAGTTGGGCAGCAGTCGTATCGTAACTAATGCATATTTCAGCGTGCTAATCCGGCGGACGCTGTAGGGGTGCTTGATGTGGCAGGCCAACTGGAATCCAGTAAACCCTCTCATGTGGTGACGACCACTGATGAAAGTGTGTCTGCACACCATTTGCACATTTGAGCCAATGTTACCAAGGTGCCGAAGCACCATTATATTTCCCCCCAAAATCACTGGCAGGTGGAGGTGACATGAACGTGATATTACACGACTCCTAAGGAGCATTTCAGCGGAGTGAGATAAATGGAGAATTGTAGGACAGAGGCAGCCCATTAAATCTGTAACTCATCTCTCAGTGCCTCTAAAGGCTTCGCCCATCCAATTTGGTGGCACACTGCAGCCTGGCCGATAGCAAAACCATGTCATAAAATCTTGGCCACAGAGCTGTCAATACTGTTCCGTTGCGACATTGGTTATTGAAGGAAGAGAATATGAGAGAATGTGATGTCCTCGGCGAGATATCCGTGAGTTTTTGGAGGACGTGACATGAGTGACAACAGCACACAGCACACCATCATAGGCTGTGCTCACTGTGCACAACAGTATAGTTTTACCCGTGAGAAATTGAGAGAAAGGCAAAACACAAGGAATCCCATTGGACAATTTCACACCAGAACACAATGGCAAACATCTGAACAATAAAGTAATCTTAATCTTTATCTTATCTTATCCGTATGTCCATGGCCAAAACTTAGATATTAGACATGTAATTAAACAGTGAGTAAAAGAGTTGTTGAACATCATGCCCTCAAAGCACAAACACTTCTTTCTTCGCCATGTCTGGGTTAGAATCCTTCGCCACTGGGTAAGAATCCTAGCCACTTTATTGCCAACATTATTACCACTAAACATAAATTATTCATTTATTTGAAATGAATGCAACAAAACTTTACAATTACATATTGGAAATAAACCCCTCTCAATAAAACCACTTCAATTTATAATTAATTGAGACTAACCCAAGCTTGCAATGCTCTTTCTACTTGTTAATTATAAAACATAAATATTTATGCAAGCAATTTCAGGACTGTATTTCTGCTTCAATCACATTAAGAACATGCCTGAACAACAGACTTGGATGAACGGGGACAGGAGAGAAAGCACCAAATAGGCCAATGCAGTATTTAAATATGAACACAGTGAACTTTTTGAAATATTCAAATATTCTGAGTAGCTTGGGGCTGAGATTTGGTCTTCAGTAAATCCTTGAGTGGATTCTAAAAAAGAGAATGGAAAGTTGGATGCTTAAGCTCAAAACCAAGAGGCTGAGACCTATGGCTTAATGCAGTATACAATAGATGACACTTAGAAATACTGAGAATCTGTTCGACACCCTTTTCTGTCACATCCTTTCCCCAGCTCATGCACTAAAGGTGCTTTTAGATATACAGTATACATTTTTGTGTGATATTTCAGGACTCTGTAACACCCAGCCCTCTCTGGCTTAGCTTTTAAAACCCAATCCATTACTGCAAAACATCTGCATGAGGCTGCACTGCTGCATATTTAACAGTGTTGTACCAAAGCATTTCTTATTCATGCCCGTCTCATTAGAGATGTGTGGGACTTCTGGAGCAACATGAATGATGAATCTCGAGACCTTTAAATGATACTTAAGAAGTGGAATTTGACTGCATAATGTGATTATGTAAGAGCCATAGTCATTTATAACAAAAGTGCATCCACTGCTCAGAAAGAGCACAAACGCATTGCCTCCGTGAACGCGTGTGCTTTCATATGTTTGTGGCTGTGTGTCGTGCATGTGTTCGAGGCCTGGAGGCAATGGTCTGGGAACTTAACATAAACTGCCAAACTGTTTAAAACACACAAACACACACACACACACACACACACACACACTCACACAAAAAGAGTTGAACCATATTCATGGTCAATTCAGTGAACTGTTCAGTAAACGGCTTCTACTATAAACCTTTACTACATATCTCACTAATTAAGCGATGTATATAACATACTAAGAGTCTATAATGAATATGAAACCATGTGATGAAATAAAATGTCAAAAGTAGGCAATTATATTTTTGAGACCTGGCTCAGACTGAGGCAGGCAGCAAGTCATTGGATCATGCAATTCTGAGCTCTTCTTGAAAAGCGAGTCAGGTGGCCTCAGCAGAGGAGCAGATGTCAGCGCCTTGGTGAGCAGATCACTGCTACACAGACCTGGCCCACACTCCCAGATCACTGCTAAACAGACCTGGCCCACACTCCCAGATCACTGCTAAACAGACCTGGCCCACACTCCCAGATCACTGCTAAACAGACCTGGCCCACACTCCTAGATCACTGCTAAACAGACCTGGCCCACACTCCCAGCACCTCTGCAGCTCACCTGACACCGGCAGATGATGGGAGAGCATAACAGCTACTCAATACATGTTTCTCTCTTCTCCCCTATAAGCTCTCAGGTTAGTGAAGTGGAAGGAGAGGACATGGAGGTCAGTGCTCATTTCCTCTCTGTTTTCATAGATCTAACACACAGACACAGACACATACAGCACAGGCACAGGTGCACAGCTGATAATGAAGCCAAAGGCATAAGTGCACAGGAAATCAAAAGAGATACATGTAAAAATACAGATGGGGATGAATTGAGCACAAGAGTATCCATGCATCTCACACGCACACACACACACATGCATCACACACAAACACACACACACGCACCTCACACAGAGACACACACACACACACACACACACACACACACACAGGGACCAAGCAGTTTTCTCTATTCCTTCCCCTGCCCAATATTTTCCTGTGAAGGCCTCATGGTGGAGCGTTGCTTTGAAGATCGCAGGCTCCTCATATAACCAACGCGTCCATTAAACATGCTATTTCTGGCCATAATGGGATTGGAAAAGAAAATAACGCAATTCAAAACACATACAGCTTAAACAACATGAGAGTGGTGATAGACTGAACCCAGTTAAAAGCATTATTCTCTCAGGCTGTTGCACAAAGGCTTATGGTATCATTTATACTCTCTCTCTCTTTATCATCCAATTTCATTTGTGGAGGAAACAAAGGTCTGCTGCACAGGGTGAGAGTGCGTGGCATGTCCATCGCGTGACTCTGGCTGTCTCCTAATCCCTCCTCATGCACATGCGTGTGTGCTGGAGCATGTTGCCTTGCATGTCAAGCACCCCTGCAGGCACTACAACCAACTCACATTACTCTGACTCTCAAAAAATTAAATACAGATCATATATGAGATGTGTGTGTGTGTGTGTGTGTGTGTTGAACAGGATTAATAAGATTGGTTAAAATATGATTACATTAGAAAGCCTTTCCCGTAAGATTGTGTTTGATCTCATCGGTGGGGGAAAGGGAAGAGGGGCGTGGGGGTGGGGGTGGTTCTCCTGAGTCACAAAGACCACAGAATATGTGTGTGCTTCTTGGTGTATGAATGCGTTTGATTCACTGTCTTACATCATTATTTACATATCATGAATACTGTAGTATGTCTCCAATTATAAGCAGACTGGTGACATTAAAGGAATGTTTAATCAACTGTTGAAAAGGATAACCCATGACGTCTGCATGATTGGCTACAATAAGAGTAATTATGACAAGGCACGGTGTAACATGTAGTATATGTGTTCTGTATTGGTTTCTAGGAGTGCAATCAATTTCTCAGCAACACACTCACACCCCTTATGAACAAGCCACTTAGTCATTCAGCCGAATGTTACGTAATGGCAAGGCAAGCCATGCTCTCTCTGCTGGATGAATTCCCCCACGATGGTTTCCGCCACTGCCAGATATGGGCAACATCTCCACGTGACGTCACTGTGAGAGTTGAAGGGAACGGAAGTCAAGTGATGGGAACGGAAGTCAAGTGATGGGAACGGAAGTCAAGTGAAGGGAACGGAAGTCAAGTGATGGGAACGGGAGCTTTGGCAGAAGAGACCCATGGCATGTCCTGAGCCCCCACTAGTCCCTGAGGCATCATCGTTGCTAATCAAGCATTGTTGAAATAATTTCCCTTTGTTATACATTATATGTATATATATATATATATATATATATATATATATATATATATATATTGTATGCTCACTGTGGCTGAGCGGAGGAGCGGGTGCGTGTACAGGAACATCTGCAGCAGATGCAAAGCCCATGCGCATCAATGTGATAACAAGACAACAGCTGGGACCGTTATCTTGTTAGGCAGTGCCATGTATTCATTCTTCTCCCCCGGATTAGGATGTTTGAGACAATTCCAGTTTCCCGCGCCAGGCTGAGAGAAGGTGGCGGCACTGCAGTGCAAAACAATGGGGATTAAGCTGCCAGGCGGAGTCAAGAGAAGTTAGTCAGGCTGTCTGAACCAAGCCACTCACAAACATATTATGAATTTAGCTCGCAGTTGTTAGCGCGGCTGCCAAATCTCAAGGGTTGTATTATGACTTCTATGAATGCCTATAAGATTTTTTGGACCTTTAGGGTTGTCTTTTTAAGAACACTGCTTCTCTGGTTCATACATAAGTCATTCAAACTTTAGGGATATAACATGCGATATGCTGCTCATACAAAGGCAGATGTTTTCAGTGTGTGTTTTGATAATGCTGCCTGGCACAGGATTGAAATATAGTGTACGTTAAATATGGCTCAGGGGGTGTTTCACATTTGAAAGGCTGTGGGAGGCCATCAGTTTAGTCTTAGCACCAAACAGCGTTGCACGTGATATTTCTTTAAATAAACTATAACTATGCATCCCCTGGCGTCAAGATGAGAGCAACGAATCCAGCAACACAAATTCAGAGCAACCTCGAAAATGACTTACTCTGATTTCAGCTGTTCCATTATTCAACATCATTCCTGTTGTTAAAAGAGAACATATTTTCTAAATAAAACTGACAAAAATATGGCGCTGCTTTCATGCTAACGAGCACCACACCACAGTAAAAAAGAAATCCTTCAGAAAATAACACACTACCTTTCACATCTCATATTGCTATTCTTGTGCTGTAATGGTCTTATGCTGTAATGGTTTTCTTTAGCATCCTGTCCCAGTCCCTCTTGCTCCACTCCACCCAGTCTCTCTGATCACTGAGCTCACAGTGTCCCACTCAGAGTCTGTGGCCAACACTCCAGCAAGTCCACACAAAACACTCCACTTCACAGTTAAACACTTCTGGTGGAAAGGAACTCAAAAAGCTCACATGGCACCACTACTTTCTTCCCTAACTTCCACCTCCTGCCCTCTTTCAGTCCTTCTTTTCCTCCTGTCATCTACCACAGTGTTTCTCAAAGTGTGGTCCGGGGACCACTGGTGGTCCGCAAGCTATCCTAAGTGGTCCGTGAGCAGACGTGGTAAAATATAATATAGATGAGTTGTTTGCAATATTGAAGCAACTTGTATGTAAATCCAAACAGTTCTGCAACACTGTCTATGTAAGATATGCCAGTTTAAATCATAAGAGTCCTCTGACACAATAAGCAAGGAGCCAAGACAATAAGCAAGGTGGTTCAGTGAGTAGGCCTATTGTGTAGGCTTATATACTGTTGAAGTAGGTCTAATCTTTTTTTTAGGTGGTCCGTGCGTTTCTTTTTTATTGGTTAAGTGGTCCTTCGTCTGAAAAAGTTTGAGAAACACTGATCTACCACATTCCCTTTCTAAAATTTTCTTAAAGCAAGGGGCATTTCATATTCTGTATATCTTTCACATAGGCATCCCCCAAGCTATTCCTCTTATTAAAACACAATCCCTTCTTTTCTCTTCTCATCTCTTTTTCTCTTGCCCTCATACAACCTTTCTTCTTTGCCCCCGCTCCCTCCTTCTCTTCATCCATGTCTTCTCAGCACACCTGTCCAGGTGGTTCTGATATGCTGGTGTACAGGTTGATCTCTGTGCTCATGTCCAAAGCTGGGTGAGGGGGGGTGGCATGTCGATTGTCTTGAAGTCTCTGTGATGAATCCAGCTGGGATGCGGAGCTTGTTTCATCGCTGGTGTGACCCATTTGATGCATCCGCAGCACTTCCCTCTGGCAAGAGCACAAGGAAATTATCATTACTGTGAAGTTCCCCAAATTAGCATACCACTCCACTACCCCCAGAGCTTAATACAGTGAGAGGCTGGGAGGGAGATGGGGAGGGATCCTTGTGTTACTCCACATGCAGTCTGTTGTGTGATGCTTAAAGAGAAATAGAGGAGGATTGCAAACTAGAGCGTTAGCATTTTTTCATGAGCTATTATATGTGCGTTACATGATCAAAGCAAATGAGGGAGTCAGTCACACTACGACCTATGAGCAACCAACAACCTGGATAGCAACAACTGAATCCATAATTACCAGCCACTATGCAGCTGCCTGGTGAACTACATCTATGGTGCAACAAACAGCGTCTTCACCAGGAAATCTGAGCGTGGTGTTTCATATGGTCACCCAAATGCATGCCTCCCCTGCTGATTAGTCACAGAACCAAGAGCCAATGAGAAAAGGGAAGGATCCATTACGGCACGGGGCATTTTGACAAAGTCTCATTCCTCTCCTCCCATCAGCAACTCTCACGCCCTTCCCAAAGATTTATAGCAGCTTACCATAAAACCATAATTGGAGTCAATAGACATGAAACTGTGTGATCTTTGCATGTGGAAGTGATTTGCTGCACTTTGTGCTGTGGGCCACTGTATTATTGAGATAGCTTCATCAAACAGTAATTTGGACACACTTGGATTACTATGGGTTGCAACTGTGTTGGGTCAGATTAACAGCAGAGTGACAGTGTTTTTATCTGCTTTCACACAGCAGTCATGCTTGATATCATTGCATATCATCTCTCAGAAATCCTACTGACAAAGCCCAGCGTATCACGTAGAGTACACCACTAGGTAACCTTAGCTACATGACATGCAACTCCAACCCACTCCCAACACACACACACACACACACACACACACACACACACACACACACACACACACACACACACACACACACACACACACACACACACACAGTGAGCATTTAGGTATGCAGTGGGTATTTTTATATGAAAGCGAATGCACTTGTGGTCGTGACATACTGTATGTCAGACGTTGACCCTTAGGAATAAATATTTGCTTATACCTGCAGACGTCACACAGTCAGTGACAGTTGCACAAGGGTAGCCTACAATTTCTAAAGCTTCTTGGGTGTTGCAGCGCATAACATGTTACCCAGCACATAACATGTCTTTGGAGTCCGATATAGGTACAGTGAAAATATACTGACATTTAAATGATCAGGAGAAGTCCAAACATACCTGGCCAGCACTATCCAGGCAAATGAAAGGAAGCTTCGCAGGGTGAACTGTTTGTGAGTGTGCCCGCCAGGCTTATCGGCTGATTGCAGAGTCCCGGATAGCGCTCGGACCACCACAGTTCTGGGAACAGAGCGCGTCTGATAAATATTTGCGTAGATTGTCTCTCACACCGGCCCCTACCAACTTAGGCCATATCATACTCCTTCAGTGATATTAGGGAGCACGGGAGTTCTCATAGAGATTGTTTTTGTTGTATATGGAGAAAACGTGCGCTCGTTTTACTAAATCGTGTGCTCATTTAACTAAATCGAGAGCGCAGGTTCTCTCGATATGCAAAAAATCTTGCAATGACGCCTCTGGTGCTCCTTAATAGATAGACACGTGCTTACTTATGAGAAAAAAACAATGTCAGTTTGTTAAATAGCATAAATTATTTCTGTTATAATGCATCTTTCACATAATAGCTATAGGGTACACATAGCGCAATAGGTCAATAATGCCCCGCTACTTAAAAATGATAGCTTAGACAAAATATGTGAACTAAATTATTTGTGCGCGAGTTTAATCGACCGGAAATATTTTTAAGGTTGAGGAACCACAAGATAATGTGCTTTATTTACCGACTTAACACATCTGTTACGACCGTTAATATTATCTGCTCACAAATTGAACGTAATGCTTTTTCAACGGGTGACATGGAAATGCATCTGCAATCTAAGTGGTTGTCTAATTTAAGATACATTGGTTCTTGCTTATTTATCAAGGGAGTGGAGGAATGTTCTGTCATTCAGACGCGCATCTGGGGCGGGCTTATGATGCCTCGCTGCTAAACACCGTTCAAATGTTTCTGAACGTAAAGAGACGCTCAAGCTGCTTCGTGTAATCAATCCCGCGGATGTTCTCTTTCCCAAGTCAGTAGGCTTGTTGAGTACATCACTTTCAGTCATCGATGCCACGTTTATGACAGCGACTGATGATATGAGCGTCAGTTTTTTAGAATATGTGGAATTCCAGATCTGATATGTCTCTGTGTTCACCGAGCTCAACCAACCTGCCGCTTCTTGGATTGTGGCGAAAACCGCTGGAGCGCTGTCCGGGGTTCTGAAGTCCTGACACCCCAAGAGGCGAAGAGAGCAGAGGCTTTCCGGGGTGTATAGCGGTAGAACTCAAGCTTGGAGATGACTCGGAAAAGGCTGCATTCTGTAGCAGTTTGGGGATTCTTCGCCTGGGAAATAGCAGTTATGCTGAGGTAAGAACACATAGCGCATCAAACGGTCAAAATGAGAATTTTTAGGTAAGTATGAGGTTTTTTTAGAAATGCCCATGTGTGTTGTGTAGCTTACATACCTCATTCAAACATTTAAAGTGCCTCTTTCTTAAAACAAAACAATTACACAAAGCAACAGAAACTGCCAGGTAGTATAGCCTACATTGTTACCTGACTAATAATGGAAGTAGTACAATAAAGGACACAACATTTACATTACATGTATTCATTTAGCAGACACAGCAAACGACTTTTTATTGAATATCCTCTTGAAAATAGTACATTCTATCAAAATACGAAGAGACTGTGAGTGGGGGTTACATTTTGAACGTTCTCCATCAAATGCATCCATGTGTTCGTGATAAACGTGATACATTGCATTTTGCTGTCCGTGATAACGGTTTGGTTTGAATTCGGCTTTTGACTCACAATCCCCTTATTTGTCAGATGGATCAGGTCACTATTTTCATTGATGTACGCTGATCCATATCGCGGCAAAGTTTTGCACGTTTTTATTTTGTGCGTAACAGGTGACATTTGTCTTGAGCTGGAGCAGGTTATCAGTCACTGAATGCACGCTCTTCAAATTCTACAGTATTTTTTTTAACGCGTAAACCTTTATTGACAATATTTTTACATTATTATGAAATCCCTATTGCATTGGAATTCTCCAAAATATTACAGACAGGTGTCACGGATTACGCAGCAGTGCAGTTTTACTGACTTGACAATAGTGATCTGATCCATCTGAGATGACTGTCTAGAGTGCAATTACGGTTCTCTCTATCTCTATGTGGGTTAGGCCTATGTAGTTATGTAATAAAATGTTAGGATGGCGGAGTATTGGGACTAGTAAAATATTAACGGCTTAGTGTGTGTGTGTGTGTGTGTGTGTGTGTGTGTGAGAGAGAGAGAGAGAGAGAGAGAGAGAGAGAGAGAGAGAGAGAGAGAGAGCATGTTCCACGATATATTACGCTTTTTCCAACTAAACATGTAGTTGTAGCCTAACTTACTGCATTGGCAATTAGTAAGAAAAAAAACACCGCTTTGTTTCCAGTAGGCTACACGATATCCTCCCATATCCAACGCCGTTTTTTGGCTATTTCACAACTTGCCATCAGCCGGAATGATCATGAGACATACAGTATAGGCATTGAACACAATAACATACTGTATCACCTGATGCAGACCTAAGGCGAAAATAAAAGTTTGCCTAAAAAAAGTTTGCCTACTAGAACATTTTTAAAGGAATGAAACCGCGTAAAATGGCCCCAGATTGTAAAAGGCAGAAATAACACATTCAGCTGTACCTGGGAAGACAAGAGAGGCACTGTTTTTTTTGAGAGGAATATGCACGTTAACATCCCTATTTGTCCTACTGATGTCACGCAGAATCCACTTCCGTTTGGTCGGTAGCACGTCGCAGCTGCTGGAAGCAACTGTTTCGTGATACAGTTCGAACAAATAGGCTACTGTACTCCTACATCTGCAGCACTGAAATTGAAGTTTACAGAACCAAACTCCAACAAATAATAACAGTGGCAAAGCAACCGTTGACCTAAGAACATCTAAGTTGTAAGTGAACTTAATCGATGTACTGTAACTACCCTGAGGCCTGCCAAGCTGGTTCCCTTCTTTACTCCTCTTTCCACCCAGACCTCATTTATTTCAAGAGGCAGATTCTCATTCTCCTTCGTTTTCTTCGATCTGTATGTTTCTCTGACGTAGGGTTGCCAACTGACCCGAATTGTCCAGGACATTACGTATTTTGGGTGATTTTGGTTTGTCCAGTCAGGGACAGCTCCAGTTCTGAATGTCAATCAAAGCCTCATCGGCCTTGTCAAGTCGTCAATGGCCAATAGTAGTAGGCTACCACAAGGCGCATCTGGCATGTAGGGCACCAAGGGACAGAGGGGGCACCACAATTTAGCTAGAGTAGCTTTACTGCAAACTGCTTTTCACTCTTCTTAGAGAACGTTTACAACTTGAAAATGCACCAACAGCATCGTAAGGATGATACTTTTTGGGTCCTCTCTTAGTCCCCATTATGCAGCAGATCTAACTTGAACATTATGCTACTTGTTTTAATTGGGAACGTCTGAGCACACATGAGATGGAGAGAGAGTGGCAGGTTCCAGCTGGCTTGTCATTGTTGATAACTGATTTCTCCTTTTTAATATAAGAAACGTTTAAAGCAACACCAAAGAGTTTTTTGTACCTTAAAATAATGTTTCCAAAATTGTTTCAGTGGTTCATCAACTTGTAACAGGGTGAACGGCACTTCTGCATTCGCTTCGCGACCCTCTATCAGCTATGACCGCACTATGCAAGTTTGCCAGATCGGGTAGCGGATCTGTAGTTCGATGGAATGAGACATAAGAAACTACAAATTTGACTTGCTTCTGATGTCGCAATACATCATACTTTCATAAAATCATGCAACGTACTCTACCTTGTCTGTAGACATTGTTATTTCCAAATTAAGTGCTGGATAAACAAATAGCATGCATGCAACAGGAAAAGTGCTTTGGTGTTGCTTTAAAAGGAAATCATGAGGACAACAAAAACAACGCTAGAGGAGATTGCGGAGTTACCCAGTTCATAATTCACTTTTGATACCAGGTTCATAATTCACTTTTAATTGCAAACAGAAACTATCTAGCTAGCTTCATGTCATTACATGTTTCTATTTCCAAATAAATGAAGGTTGTTTATACCAAATTCATAGTATGCTTATCATTTTTAATATTGTGCTATAACAAACAAACAATGTTAGAGTTTGTGGACTAGCCATAGGTTATATTTGAATGAAGCTGGCAAAATGTTATGAATAGGCCTACCTGTTGATGCTCGTGAAGTGGCAGTGCACCATTTATAAAGTTAAACAGCATCAAATCGGTAGTATTTGTTAAGAAATGAATATTTTAAAACAAAATTACTTTGTTATTATTATCATTTGAATAATATAAATCAGTTTTCTTTGAAAAGTTTTCTCTGAAAGTGTCCCTCATTTTGGGCTGAGGAAGTTGGCAACCCTAGGTATGCACGAGAGAGAATGCCATCTGAGGCTCACAACAAACAGTTATGCTCAGATTTCTTATAACTATGAGAAGCTAGTGGAACTTTGGTGTTTTGGTGATCTGACAATACCTTGTAAAAGGTCGTAAGTCGAGCCTAGTGTGCTCTGAATGAGTGATTGGTCATAGGCCCCAGGAAATTTCATATCTTCTGAACCTGCCAGTCCATTATCTTGCATCTGCCTCTTTCTGAAGTTTCTTATCAGTTACAATTAGAAACCAACTTATTGGTTTTAGGGAACAAAATGTCTTCCATGGGATGCTTTTGAGGATTAAAGCTCTCTGATCCTATGACCACTTGTTGAACAGCAGTCACAAGGGTGTTCTGAGCGCTTTGTAAGAAAGCAGTTTGACTTATTAATATTTAACGGGAGAGAATAAAGAGCAAAAGCTTTGTCCGTGATGCAACTACCCACAATATTTATTTCATTTTTTGCCCCATTTTATAATCTAATATAAATCTGGAAAAAGCCTGAGGGCATAGCTTGGCACAGCTGTGAGTTGGAGTGTCAGATGCCAACGCAAACCAGATAAGGGGAGCCCAGCTATCTTCCTCCCATCAGGCGTGCTACAGCATCCCTCCCAAATGAGCAGCTCAGGAAGACTACCCTCTGAGCGGTGGGCAAAATGTAAATAAATAAATAAAGAAGCATTGTGTGTGAGGCAGAGGGATAAGTCCAGTGTAGCTGGCCCTGTGTTTACGTGTACACTACGTGGCTGAGTCAGAGGATTAACAGTCATCTTTGAGGTAAACAGCACGTTTCTCAACACTGCACGCGCCAGCCAGCGCTGTTAAGGCCAGTCAAGCACTGAAAGAACAGGGCAAAAACACACACACACACACACACTCTCTCTCTCTCTCTCTCTCTCACACACACACACACACACACACACACACACACACTCTCTCTCTCTCTCTCACATACACACACACACACACACACACACACACACACACACATGCCGTGCAAGTATGACCGTGCAGCCGTGGCCTACTGGTTAGCCCTTGAGCAAGGCACCAAACCCCTCACTGCTCCCCGAGCGCCGCTGTTGTTGCAGGCAGCTCACTGCGCCGGGATTAGTGTGTGCTTCACCTCACTGTGTGTTTCACTAATTCACGGATTGGGATAAATGCAGAGACCAAATTTCCCTCACGGGATCAAAAGAGTATATATACTTATACTTATACTCTTGGAAAGTAGAGTCAGTCACAGACACTGAGGGTCACAGAGTTGGTGCAGGTATGTGGAAATGTTAATGTCACAGAGTTTGTGCAGGTATGTGTAAATGGTAATGTTGTGTGGGTACACTGCTGTGTTGTGTGTAAACCTCACTTTCCGACACCTGAAAATATATCCTAGTAGCCACAGGCTGGATGAATTTGAGCTTCCTTGTTACCCTCACAACACAGGTTAAATTGGTGCCGTGACCCGGATTAAGAGTGGGGTGTAGGGCCGTGGGTATACTGCTAGCCAGCAGGTACAGCGCTTAGCAATGAGTAATCCTGACTACCCAACACCTTGAAAGACATGCTGCTGACAGACACAGAGACATGTTGGTGACAGACACAGGCACCCATAGGTCAGAGCTTCTCTCGGCCTCCCATGTCCGAGGTTGAGAGTTCAAATCTGTTGAAGGAGTGTGCTTGTCTGTACAATGCGGGTCAGATGCAGTGAGTTACATATTACACAGAAAACATTGATTATTGACTGGCAAGCACATACAGACTAGGGCTGTCACTTTACGTTCGAAAATCGATTGCACAATCGATTGGACCAACCAACACAAGTTTCGAAAAACTAAAATAGGGAATCGATTTTAACCAAATATGTACACTATTAATTTTAAACGAATTAAACAAATGAAAAAGATAGATGTAACAAAACTCAGGAACAAGCAGAAAAATAACAAAGAATTCCGAAGTGCAGTAAGCATTGCGAAAGCTAAAAAGAAAATTCCCGCCAATTTTACGCACCGGAAACAGCTTTTTCAATCGGCTGCTGTGCTGCTGGTGTTTTGCCAAAAAATTGAGGACAACGCAATCAACCTGTGCGACATGAGAGATACGAGTGATAGGCCCTAATAACTGGAGTTCGATATGGAAGCACTTCGGGGTTTGGGTATATCAAACTATGGAGAAGGACAAAGCGGTATGCAAACTGTGCAGTCGTGAGTTCTACGTAGGCGAAATTTGTTTGACATTTCTAATTGTAAACGCAGCCACGTTGAAGCCTGCAGTAATGTTTTTCACTGATGTTATGGCAGTCCACTCTGCTTATTGTTTTTCGAGAATGTTGCACTCTGTTTGTCATTGTGCACGAAACTTCACGCCATTGTGCGTCTTCAAGCGCCCCCTTTACGTTCGTCCTAATGCCTGTTAGTTGTCCGTGGATTGTCCTATATTTGCCGTTGAAAATTGAAACGTCTTTAGACATGAAAAATCGATTTTACAATCGATTCAATGAACAATTATGTCTCAAGAATCGAACAGGATTTTTTCACAAAAGTGACAGCCCTAATACAGACTCTCTCTCTCTCACTCACACACACGCACACACACACACACGCACACACACACGCACACACACACACACACACACACACACACACATACACACACACACACACATACAGATTGAAACTATATAAATACACTGGCCAAGCAGGCCAATGACATATAGGATACTCACACACAGAACACAGATTCACGCAAAGGAAAGCATTACTGAAGATAACAGACACGTGTGATAGACATTCACAACCCCCCAGCCCCCCCCCCCCCCCCCCCCATATACATACTCACACACACTTGCTTGTCCCTGGTCTCTGGTGTAAAGGAGGGAATTGCCTTTGCTGGCGTCCTCCTGTTGGAGTGTGTGTTATGCTCCCCGCTCCCTGAGTTGCAGGCCCAGAGAAGAGCAGAAGAGAGGAGAGGAGAGCAGGGGAGGAGAGGAGATGAGAGGAGAGGAGAGCAGGGGAGAGGAGAGGAGAGGAGAGCAGGGGAGAGGAGAGGAGAGCAGGGGAGAGGAGAGGAGAGCAGGGGAGAGGAGAGGAGAGGAGAGCAGGGGAGAGGAGAGGAGAGCAGGGGAGAGGAGAGGAGAGCAGGGGAGAGGAGAGGAGAGGAGAGGAGAGGAGAGCAGGGGAGAGGAGAGGAGAGCAGAAGAGAGGAGAGGAGAGGAGAGCAGGGGAGAGGAGAGGAGAGCAGGGGAGAGGAGAGAGCAGGGGAGAGGAGAGGAGAGCAGGGGAGAGGAGAGAGCAGGGGAGAGGAGAGGAGAGCAGGGGAGAGGAGAGGAGAGGAGAGCAGGGGAGAGGAGAGGAGAGCAGAAGAGAGGAGAGGAGAGGAGAGCAGGGGAAAGGAGAGCAGGGGAGAGGAGAGGAGAGGAGAGCAGGGGAGAGGAGAGGAGAGGAGAGCAGGGGAGAGGAGAGGAGAGCAGGGGAAAGGAGAGGAGAGCAGAAGAGAGGAGAGGAGAGCAGGGGAAAGGAGAGCAGGGGAAAGGAGAGGAGAGGCCCAGAGGAGAGCAGGCGTGCCTTCCGTGCAGCTAGGGCATTACTGGGATCTGCGCTAAGATGGATTTGTGAAGGCTTTTTTATGAATCACATAAATGTGAGTCATATGCTAGGCTGCTAGCACACGAATGCAATGACCATGTTTTCTGTGTGTGTGTGTGTGTGTGTGTGTGTGTGTGTAGATGTGTGTGTGTGTGTGTGTGTGTGTAGGTGTGTGTGTGTGTGTGTGTGTAGATGTATAAATGAATGTATACAGTATGCACAACTATTTAATTTAATTGTCTTCTCATACACGTCTTGTTCTTGTGCACAACAAGGAGCACAAAAGACAGAGTTTTGCAGGCTGTGATTAATAATAGAACTCTTACCCATTAGGAGGATGAGAATGTGAAGTGATATTAATTATGTACTCTTGTCCATTAGAACTAGTGGTGGAGAAAGGCAGACAGGCTGGCAGGCAGGCGGCTGTTGTTCTGTGTAGAATCCGCACTCCTCTGAGTGGGGACACCTTTTTCCATTGTGAAGCTTGTTCACTGTCCCTCCACAAGATAACGGGCTGAAGAGGAACAGAAAGACAGGATGAGAGAGAGTGGAGGAGTAGGAGAGGAGGGAGTGAGGGAGGAATGGAGAAAAGAAGAGGGAGGGAGTGTTCATGGTAGTGTCTTATATTAGTGTCTTTTTCTGAGGGAGTGCTGGGCTGCCAGCTCATATCAATTGCGGGGCGTAGGGGCATTAAAGAGAAGTCAGTGCCCTGGTAGCATGTGGAGACGGCGCAGGTCATCCAGCAAGCGACTGTGACACTTTGCTGCATTACTCAGCAGATCGGGCTCTGCCACTTTTTTTACATGGTCACTGCTTTGATGCCCCAAATAATCATGTGGCACCATGAGTTTTCATGCTTTGTGATTTCACCTCTCGGGGATGCTGAAGCCTCTTGTAGAAGTGTGTATGTGTGTGTGTGTGTGTGTGTGTGTGGACTCTCCCCACTCTAGGTATTAATACAGACACTTCTAGCTCCATAACATGAGGTTCATATAAGGAACATGTTGGTGTGTCTCACCTTAAGCACAGGTTAAGGTGGAAGACAAGAACATCTGCGCTTCAAAGCAGCGTCATGCATGTAGTGGTTTTACATGAGATCTTTTCACTTCAAAAAGCCTATTTGAGTTACCAGCATTAATAAAACCCTCATGTTAGAACAAAGCAGATGTTCACATCTGTTACTCTCTCTCTCTCTCACATTCTCTCTGTTCACTGGGGCAGAATGTTCTGACGTTTGGGTGGACTAGTGATCATGCTCACACAGTAGCAATCAGTCAGTGCTGTGGTGTAATAAACCCTCCTCATCCTCCATGGCCCCTTCTGGCATCCTGTAGCTCACGCTGCAGTTTCCCTAGTTTTTCTCTTTATAAATCCTCTCCCATTTCTCCACTTTGAGGGAATTTTTAGGAGTTTGTGCTCCACATTGTTTGTGCAAGTGTGTAAAGTAAGGAAAGGATTAGACAGGCCTCTTGCATTATTGATAAGGTTTGTGGGATGTGTCGACTGCTCGAGTCGTTCTCTCTGTTGCTGTTCAGCGGCTTCACCAGAGTGTGTGAGAGTTGGAGTAGAGGAAGGTGAGAGAGAGAGGGAACGAGAGAGAGGGAGAGGGAATTGGATGGTGTAGAGGCACATCGTTGCTGTAAGCAGCTTAAAAAATGTTTATTTAAGTTTTCTCAGAGCTTTTCTGGGTGTAGAGCAGAGACCGTTCTGCAGGATGGCTTTATCCGGGAGGCTGCTATATATAAATACATCTTCATTTCAGAGCAAAATTGGTGACATGATATGTCTATCCCTTAAATGCCCCCTTCTGGTGTGGGTAATTGTATGTGTTTTACATTGTTGCATGCTTTAGTGGTGCAGATTCTGTATGCAGAGTTGCATAAATAATACTTATCATTGTGTCATTGTGTGAATTATGGTTGAAAGACGGGCTAATTCATCAACACCACGGTTACAGCACTGCCCCATGCAAAACATAACATTTTATCATGAATGCCAAACATTCATAGAGAGATAGAAAGAAAGAGAGAGAGATTACACAAAGACATCTAAAACAATATGGCTATCTAAGGAAGCCTTGACATTTACACTTCCTCTGTCCTCTGACAAAAATCCACTGTTAAATATCAATGTAACTAGATGTACCGCAGAGCGATACAAAATATGACCGCCGCCCAGTCCAGCACATTTTTTCCACAAAAAGAAATCACGCTGAAAGGCCTATATGATTCTAACTGTCTCACTAAATTGCATTATCCACACTCAATTCTCACTGGTATCTGCTAGACAACAAGTACCAAAACATGATTAGTTCATAGATTTCACATGTAAAATTCATTTTATACAACCCCACCTCCATCTTGCCTGTTTATAATTCTGAGAAATTCTTGATTGTTTGTGTTATGTTTATGTTATGTGTGTGTGTGTGTGTGTGTGTGAGTGTGTGTGTGTGTGTGTGTGTGCGTGCGTGCTTGTGTTTGTGCCTGCGTATGTGCCTGTGCATGCAAGCGTACATATGTCTACTGTGTGAGTATGTGTCATACGTATGATTACTGTGAATGTATGTGTGTGTGTGTGTGTATCTGTGCACATGTGTGCACATGAAATGGGTTAACATGACCCCTGGAGGCAAACATACAGAAAAAAATGGTCATCCTAGGCCCTACAGTTCTCAAGATATTCACAGAGAACTGTGTCTGCCCTACCCTCCTTTCGGGGGGTCCAGTCCAGCGGGGGGGCTACAGATCAAAACGAAAAATTACGGTTCCATGCTATCCATGTGGGGGTACATGCCCACCAAGTTTTGTGTACCCCGGTCTTTCAGTGTCCCGGGAATCCTTGTTGGTGTACGTCACTAAATGTACACATAAATTATTTTATTGTAAGGCCCCCCATGAACGAAAGTACACAAAACTTGGCATGCATTCGGAGGGTGTCATAATGATCCTACACTTTTAATTTCGTGCAGTTTTGACCTTGTCAGCCAGAGATATTGTGATGAAAACACCTAATTTTTTGCTTTTTCATTTTTAACTAGGTGGCGCTATACATAAAATAAGTGGTAATGGGATGGGTTGACATGCCCCCTTAAGACCAACATACATAAAAAAGGTGGACCTCCTAGGCCCTACGGTTATCGAGATATTCACAGAAAACTGTCTCCGGCCACCTACAGGCCAGTTGGTGTATAGTAACATAAATTAATTTATTGTGTGGCCCCCCATGAACGGAATTCCACGAAACTTGGCGTGCATACAGAGGGTGTCATAATGATCCTACACTTCCAATTTTGTACAGTTTTGACTTTGTTAGGTCACAGATACCTTCAATTACAACACCTCATTTTTACTTTTTTGTGTTTAACTAGGTGGCGCTATACATGAAATGAGTGGTTATGGAATGGGTTGACATGGCCCCTTGAGATCAACATACAAAAAAAAAATGGTCCTCCTAAACCCTACGGTTTTCGAGATATTCACAGAAAACTGTGTCTGCCCTACCCTCCTTTCGGGGGGTCCAGTCCAGCGGGGGGGCTACAGATCAAAACGAAAAACGATGGTTCCATGCTATCCATGTGGGGTTACATGCCCACCAAGTTTCGTGTACCCCGGTCTTTCAGTGTCCCGGGAATCATTGACAGAAATTTGGGCATGCGAAAAAGAAAAAAAAAAAAAAAAAATCTGACTAAACCTATATGACCGCCGCGCAGCGAAGCGGCGGTCATAATAACATATCAGGATGAAAACATAAAGATATCTGGCTTGACTCCTTCTTCACTGGGATTCTGAGGTCAGGGACAATCAGCCGGTACCACAAACGGGCAGCCAATGCCGGGAGATTATTCATCCGACACTCTGGCCAAGGCTTTAACCTGAGCCTGGGGCGTCCAGGGCATTTGCCTATCCTAAAATCAGCCCATGGTAGCCATGGTGATCATGACATGTGATCTTGTTGCAGGCAGATGGCTGGACGGCCGAAGGGTCCTGATGGGTCAGGCCACACAGGAAGTGAGTTGAGTCCCCACTCAGCATCACTGGACCTCACCTCAGCACCCCTGCTCAGACCCTACAGTGGGGCAGTGATAGTGTAGTGGCTAAGGGACTGGGGTGCGTTTCCCAAAAGCATAGTTAGCAACTACGTTAGCAACTTACATGGGGTGTTTCCCAAAAGCATAGTTAGCAACTTACATGGTTGGAACTATGCAAGTACGACACAACTGTTTCCCAAAATGTTACAGTAGTTTGAACTATGGTGGTGCAACTTACGTACAGTGCATACGGAAAGTATTCACAGCGCTTCACTTTTTCCACATTTTGTTGAGTTTCAGACTCTCTTAAAATGGATTCAATTATTTATTCTTTCTCATCAATCTGCACACAATACTCCAACACCCCACAAAAAAAGCAAGTGTTTGGAGTGTTTTGTAATTGTATATAAAAAATAAAAGACTGAAATATTCCATTTACATAAGTATTCACACCTCTTGTTATGACACTTGCCATTGAGCTCTGGTGCATCCTACTTCTATCAATGGTCCTTAAGATGCTTGATTGGAGTCCACCTGTGCCTAAATTAATTCACTGGACATTATTAGAAGAGGATCTCTTTATATAAGGTCTCACAGTTGATGGTGTATGTCAGAGTGAAAACCAAGCCACAAGGTCGAGAGAATTGTCCGTAGACCTGTGTTACGCTATAGGGCAAACTGAACAGTGTTTGCGCTGCTGCGCTACTTTGTTGCGTTTACACTCCTGCTGTTCCGTCTGTCCCCCTACAGGCCATCTTGCGTCCCGCCAAGTGCTGATTGTGGGTTGGGCACGGTTGGGCAACGTCTATAAGGAAGCCCTGTTTGACGTCTGGGCGCTCTCTCTCGCATTCACTTCCCATCCGCTCCCGTCGGCAGACGCAGGGCAGCTTCATGCCTCGCTGGCACGTCACGTTCTTTGTTTAGCCTTTTGTGTAGATTTAGTTATTTTGTTCCCCAAGCATGTTCCCCGTATGGGATTGATCTTTGTTGTCTTTAGTTAATTCATATTTAGAGCAGGTGGTATTTGGTGATGGGTTTTCACGTTATTTCACGTTACGGAAGACTCACAACAAACCACGTCTTTTGTTTCTGGTCGGGAGTCAGGCAAGATCCATTTTCCCCTTAAGATATGTGTGGTCAGGTTTTCCTTTCTGTTCTGTTTTAGTTGCTTTAGTACCACCATGCTCCGTTTATGTCAAACCACTATCATTCATTAAATTAAGTTGTTATGCACCGTCACCGCTTCTCTATGACCTTTGTATGTTATGTTGCACCATTTCATATCATTTGATAGTCTCGTAACACCTGCGAGACAGAGTTGTGTGAAGACACAGATCTGGGGAAGGGTACAAGAAAATTTCTGCAGCATTCGAAGTGCTCAAGAGCACAGTAGCCTCCATCATTCTAAAATGTAAAAGTTTGGAACAACCAACAGTCTTCCTAGATCTGGCCACTCAGCCTAACTGAGTAATCCGGGATGAAGGGCCTTGGTCAGACAGGTAACCAAGGACCCAATGGTCACTATGAATGAGATCTAGGGTTCCTTTGAAAGGATGAGAGAAGCGTAAAGAAAGACAAACATCAGTGCAGCTCAGTGCCTGGTTTCTTCCATTGGGAATTGTGGGCAAATAATTCAGTCTTTGTTTTGTCCTTCTTTACGTGCCCGGGAGCTTCGTGTTGAAGATGTCACTGATGTCAGTTATTTGTGTGCAAATGTATTTTTATAAATGCATCCAGGTTTCAGGTTATTTTACACTTCTAACGACCATACAAGCATATTTTTAAATGCCTTAAGCAGAAGATGTAGGCCTATTATTTAAAAGTAAATTTGCAGCAACGTGCACACTAGGGCTGTCACTTTTGTGAAAAAATCCTGTTCGATTCTTGAGACATAATTGTTTATTGAATCGATTGTCTAAAGATGTTTCAATTGTCAACGCCAAATATAGGCCAATCCACGAACAACTAACAGGCATTAGGACGAAGGTAAAGGGGGCGCTTAAAGACGCACAAGCCAGCAATATTTCTGATGATTTCTTGGCGTGAAGTTTCGTGCACAATGACAAACAGGAGTGCAACATTCTCGAAAAACAATAAGCAGAGTGGACTGTCATAACATCAGTGAAAAACATTACTGCAGGCTTCAACGTGGCTGCGTTTACAATTAGAAATGTCAAACAAATTTCGCCTATGTAGAACTCACGACTGCACAGTTTGCATACCGCTTTTGTCTTTCTCCATAGTTTGATATACCCAAACCCCGAAGTGCTTCCATATCGAACTCCTCAAGTTATTAGGGCCTATCACTCGTCTCTCTCATGTCACACAGGTTGATCGCGTTGTCCTCAATTTTTTGGCAAAACACCTGCAGCACAGCAGCCGATTGGTGGGAATTTTCTTTTTAGCTTTCGCAATGCTTACTGCACTTCGGAATTCTTTGTTATTTTTCTGCTTGTTTGTGAGTTTTGTTACATCTAGATTTTTTATTTGTTTAATTCGTTTAAAATTAATAGTGTACATATTTGGTTAAAATCGATTCCCTATTTTAGTTTTCGAAACTTGTGTTGGTTGGTCCAATCGACTGTGCAATCGATTTTCGAACGTAAAGTGACAGCCCTAGTGCACACAAGTCAAAGTCACACACCTGCAGATACTAATACATACCACACAGTACATATTAACTGTTTCACCAGCACATTGAAATGACACATGTTTAAAAGTTATTTCAAATTTCAAATTTAATTTACAAGATCAGCCTACTGTATATGAACAAATTAATTAACTTGATGATCCTGAATAATAAAGAAACTATGGTAGTCATCATTAAGTCTCTGTTATTTGTAGGTGTGACAGTCCACGTGTTACTATACGTCATTAACCACCTTAGTCCAGACTACTGAAGAAACTATAATGGTTCAAACTTACAAAGTACTATGTTAGTATGACGGTTTTCGAAAACAGTTGAACGTACCATGTCAGTAAAAAGCTAACCTCCGTAGTTGTATGGGAAATGCAGCCCTGTGCAACAGCCACAGAACAATAGAAGTCATGGGTTCGATTCCGGGCTGTAATCATTGTGCCCTTGAGCAAGGCACTTAATTAACCCAAGTTGCTCCAGGTAGACTGGCCCTGCAATTGGATAAAAATGCTTGAATGATAATAAAATACTACAGCAGCAGGGGCCTCATAGAGTAACCTCTGACCCCAAATTCACTGTGTTCTGCTCCGGTTCTCTGTTTCGGCACAACAGGATTAGCATGGAGGGAGGGAGAGATGAAGGGATGGAGGGATGCAGAGAGGGAGGGAGGGATGGAAAGATGGAGGGAGACATGGAAGGGATGGGTAGAAAGAGGAGTGGTGAGTCCAGGCCTGGCTGAGGTGTCGACTCAGCTCATGTGTGTCCTGATGTAGACCATTCAAAGTGCTGACTATCCAGAGCACACAGTCTCTCTCTCTTTCTCTCTCTCTCTCTTTCTCTCCCTCTCCCTCTCTCTTTCTGTCTCTCTCTTTCTCTCTCTCTCTCCTTTTGCTCAACTCCCTCTTGCACACTCTCACAGGCACACACATGCCTAACTCAAAACAAAAACATGAGCCATGTTGTGTCAGCAGTTGTCTAAATCCAGTGAAGGGATGGCGCTCCACTGTCATGCATTTGGATGTCCCACACTGCTACACTGCTGCTGCTCACGACAAGCCTGCGTGCTCCATTCTTCCAGCTGGATTCCTCTCTCTCTCTTTGTCCCTCAAGTACCACTCTTCACTCCGATGGTCTTTAGGGTAGAACTGGTGTTGAGTGACCGCTAGTTAGTGGCGTATACCCATGATAAATGTTTGCATGGATCCACAAGGGCATTGTGCGTTCTGAAAGACAGGGGGGTTGGGTGCAATGGTCAAATAGAGTTGCACGAATGTTGAAATACAAGCCCCAGAGAAAAGCCCCGGTAGCAATCGACTATCAGAGCAAATTATGGTTGTGAGAATGTAGAATGCTCTCAGGCTGCTGTAGTGTAGTATGTAGTATGATGGAGTACAGTGCAGGCTGCTCTAGTGTAGTGTGATGGAGTACAGTGCAGGCTGTTCTAGTGTAGTATGATGGAGTACAGTGCAGGCTGCTCTAGTGTAGTATGTAGTGTGATGGAGTACAGTGCAGGCTGCTCTAGTGTAGTGTGATGGAGTACAGTGCAGGCTGCTCTAGTGTAGTATGTAGTGTGATGGAGTACAGTGCAGGCTGCTCTAGTGTAGTGTGATGGAGTACAGTGCAGGCTGCTCTAGTGTAGTATGTAGTGTGATGGAGTACAGTGCAGGCTGTTCTAGTGTAGTATGATGGAGTACAGTGCAGGCTGCTCTAGTGTAGTATGTAGTGTGATGGAGTACAGTGCAGGCTGCTCTAGTGTAGTATGATGGAGTACAGTGCAGGCTGCTCTAGTGTAGTATGATGGAGTACAGTGCAGGCTGTTCTAGTCAGAGTGCGAATTACCCCACCATAATTGGGGGGTACTGCTCCTTCACTTCTTCCATGACCATCATGGTCCACTACCATATCAATTCCCACCGTGATCGCCAAGTGAAACATGTGTTGTGCAACACATAAGGTCTAAACATGCAACAAACTGATAATCAGTAGGCTACAGAATATCTCATCGTTCTTATATATCCTGTCGTCTCCCTGCGGCCTGCTCACGGCTTTCATCCTGTGCCTCTCCTGTCTGCTGAGCACCCCTTTCATTAACACCTATGAACAGTGTATAAAACCTAACTGCACCTACATTTTTAATGTAATTGTTTGTAGATCTTAGTGTTCTATAGTGTTCTTAGTGTAATATATCCTGCTTACTCTTTTAGCACCAAAAAAGTGCCTGATGTCTATGTGCCCTTTCCTTTTCCTCATAGTGTCTCTTAGAATAAAATAAAATCTAAGATAGTCAGGGTTCTCAGATGAAACTATTTATCAAACTAAAAATATGAAATTATAGAATGTAAAAACAATACAAACCAATTAAAAACAAATTCAAAAACTAGCACATAGCCTACTATTTAGCCTAGGCTACTTGGGTCTTTTTATGTTTCCACAGGTTTCACTGATGTTATGTAGACTTAGCTACATCAGACCCTCTTGTGCATACATACCGGTAATATAAAAACACAGGATCTGTGCCAAACTAATTTCAAAAGGGCACAATAATTTATTCAAGATAAAATGAGAATGGACACCTAGGCTATGGAGTTCATCTCCTTACCTCACCACAATGTAAAGCTTGATTTAAATAGGGAATTAGCCTATCTTGCTAACTGACCTTGGTAACTAACCAAGGTCCACTTTACTAGCCTCAGTGGGTAAGTAGCAAATAAGTAGCCAGTAATTCAATGTATGAAGACGTGACATGAGCTATGAAAGAACAAAACACGTTTATAAATGAAGGTTGTAAAATAACACATTTTCAACAAGCTAGACGTCAGCTAGCAACTTACATTTACCTATGCACATCAGCAGCAAACCGAATTTAGCCTAGGGGAGACCGGGGCTGGTTGGAACAGGGGCAGGTTGAAACACTGTTAATATACAGGCTACTAGAGGAAGCTGCAACAAAATTCCAACACTAAACTGACGGCCTTATTGAGTAGAGTAAACTCACGTATGTAACTGGTATCCAGGTCATTAACCCTTTAGGTGAGAACAACATTTTAATTTTGTATTGTCAAAACTTAGAATATGCACCTCCCACTAAATACATCCTAGAAGGGTAATAGTTAGGGATATATAAAAAATATTCATTATAATTGATTGCTAGGGGACTCATCTATATCTTAAAATGTAGTTTGAAAACCTGAGGTGACTGATATTAGCAGGCTAACAGCATTTGTGCAAAAAAGTTTGACCTAATGTGGGCGGGGCAGGTTGGCACACTGATTTTGGGGTTGGTTGGCACATACATTCCCTATGGCTATTTTGTGACAAATCTATAAAATTTGTATTTTACACATAAAAACATCATCAATCTTTATTTTAGCATTGTTATTGTAATTACTGAACATAGTTTTACATTTGGAAGCATTTCAGACATTTTTAAACATTTGAAGTAAAAACAAATCGGTAGGGACCAAATTGGTCTTGACGGTGGGCCCTACTGAAGAAAAACACACAGGAAAGACATCAGCAAAGCCCTACAGGCAGTGATCTAGATGAGCACTTCAAACAAAAGCAAAAGGGGTACTGCAAAGGACTATAACATAGGTGTTCCAACCAACCCCGACTACATGTGCCAACCAACCCCGTGCATGGGGCAGGTTGGCACACGTGCACAACACCACTTTAATCATATATAACTCAAAACAAGGGATAATTTGTTGACATTGAATGTATACATTTTGTAGCTGAGATCCCAAGCTTTCAGTTAATCACAATTTGACAATTTCAACGCATTGTAAGACGGAGAAATATAGCCGAGAGTGAAAAGTGTTCCAACCAGCCCCGGTCTCCCCTACTGGAGGAAGTTACCTAGCGTTTTGTCATTCAATGTTGACACTTGCTTGAGAAGTTGAAGTCGTTCTCTATCTCAGTTGCTTCTAGCGCCACGGTGATTAAAAATGGTATGGTCCACAATAGGGGTGTCTGAAATCGCTTTACATTAAAACGTTCCTACAGTGAAAATAGGAGTTGACTTGTATTGTAACTGTAATGATATTTTTTCACAATATCAGAAAAAATATCTGACCCCCCCAAAACTGATATTTTTGTCTCTTTGGGGGGTACTGGGTCTTCATTGGGGGGTATAGTACCACCCAGTACCCCCTGTAATTCGAACTATGGTTCTAGTGTAGTGTGATGGAATACAGTGCAGGCTGTTCTAGTGTAGTGTGCTGGAGTACAGTGCAGGCTGCTCTAGTGTAGTGTGTATGTCAGTGTGTTACAGAGTGTGTGTGCTACAGTGGGGGAGGTTTCCATGTGGTGTGTGAGTGTGTTGCAGCACAGGATGCTCCAGTGTTGTGTGAGTGTGCGTGTTGCAGTGGGGGACATTTGCCCGAAAGGCCAGAATCAATAATAGTGAGTCACTCACTTTGTAAAACACTCTGGCCAACTGATGTGAATAATCTCACTTTGAAATTACTGACGTGGAAGTTGCCATGCCAAAAAAAAAAAAAGTTTGTTTAAGTGTTTATAGACGTATTTCATTACGCTGGTTACATAAAGCTGTGGTTGTGGTTTTGAGGAATATCAGTGGCTTCCGCTCTGCTGTCCTTGTAGATTTCCTAGGGCTAGTTGCTTTGTGTTTTGTGTTCCATAATGACATAAATAATGTGACAAATAATATCACATTCTAATAAAAGACAGCCTCTGGATACACAGGATACATTTGCATTAATGCATGGAGCCATGCAAATTAACACGGTTATTAAAGTAATTTCCTGTTAACAGCAGTCAGTGAGATGAACAGACAACAAGGAGTGTATATTTATCACATTCCTAATTCACGCAGGCATGGAAACAAGCATCAGTGAGTAATATGTACAAACTTACATAACTTAGCACTCGGACAAATGCATTCAAATCCATGTACTGTAATTAACTTCAAAGGTGAAACAGTGCAAAGACAACACTATGGCAGTCACATATGCAGAAAACAAAAATGAGACAAAACAGAGCTTTGTAAGATTTGATTTATTTCTCTATGTGATCAGAGCCTTTTTGAACACTAACAGATTACACGGTAACACAAATGAAGGGCATCTCTTCATAACACAGACTCAAAAACAGGATGGACAACAGGCTGCACAGAAGTGTTTGGCTGGCAAGTCTTTCTTATTTACTCACAATACATCCTATTCACATTCAGAAGCAGAGGCTAGAGAGGCCATGGGGACCTCTGCATCTCCTCTGCATCTGAGATCAGATTGGCACTTCAGTCCTGCACAAGGGGACACCATGGCTTGCGGGAGGGGATATTATATTACCGGAGATATTATGAGAGGCGAGGCGTGTATTGAAGTCTGGTGAAAGTGTTTCGCCTGCCACGTTAATTGTGCAGTCCTTTCTATTGATGTTGCGTAGAGACAGCCTTCCCCAGATATCAATGAGTCTATTGTGTGGCTGCAGTAAAGGTACACACACAGGTGTGTGTGTGTGTGTGTGTGTGTGTGTGTGTGTGTTTGTGTTGTTGGCCAGCAGTAGTGCGTATTGTGTTGAAGCTCGACGCCAAACTATGGCAATAATAAAACTTATTTTGCCTGTTGTAACTGCCATCGTTAATGCTGAGAAAATATGGTTTAGACACTATTACTAAACTGTGCGTGTGTGTGTGTGTGTGTGTGTGTGTGTGTGTGTGTGTGTGTGTGTGTGTGTATATGCTTGCATGCATGCATGTTTCTATATGTGAAATGGAAGGTCTAGCTTGCTTATTGTGTTTGTGGTTATGTTGCAGGTAAGTGTCTTCTTCCGTTGTGTTCACTTTTAGAATCTATTTGTAGTCTGCATGTGCAGTGCAGTGCGTTGCACCCATGTAATGCACTGTGTGACTTCTCATTCCATAGCTGCTAAAGTCTCCCTCCATCTGCTTATGTCCTCACCCCCCCCCCCCCACCTCCTGCTGGACACACCCTCTGGGTGTTACAAAGGTCACTTGCAGGGGTCTCAAGTCTAGTGACGACACAGCAGGGTCATGAAAAGGTCAGATTTAGTGAGTTGGTCGATAATTAAGCTGGCTGGGTGTCAGGATTGCTGGCCATATGTCATAGCTTTGGAAAGTCTAGTTAATTACACAGCTGCCTCGGCAGATTTATGTAGGTATTGTAAATGTCCAGAAAAAAAGGCATGTCCTTTGACATGAAATATAAGCGAGTTAAAAAGGTCCAGCTGATGACTTGGGAATAGAAAAACCTCTTCCTGCAAAGCTAATGTGATAGCTGACGGCTGGACGAAGGAAATTAAACAAGCAGGCACTAATATGAAGAAAAACAGGTTACAAGGTTAGAACTCAATCAGAGTGGTAAAGGCTTGTCTCTTACCTAAGTCACATGCCAATCCTTCAGAAACACAAACACACACACACACACGCAGGCACACACACACACACACACACACACATACACACACACGCAGGCACATAAACACACATACACACACACAGGCACGCACCCAGAGTCATGCAAGCGTGCAAGGTTGCATGTAAGCAGAGGTAGACAGCAAGACACAAGCATGCTCCACGGAGCTTCAGAGCTGTGTGGTGGAGTGCATGGGGACAGCTGTGTGACAACAACATGACCTGTTTGTCTGCAGTCAGTCGGAGGAGGGATCTGGGCTGATATTGTTTGGCCTACTCCAGCGCAACCTTGGGCTGGGAACACTCGAGTAGACGCAGACAAAGCCTGTCTGGCAACGAATCAGACACACAAAGACACAGCAAAGGAGACAGATAAATAGATAGATAGAGAGAGAGAGAGAGAGAGAGAGAGAGAGAGAGATATGGAAGATGTGTACCGAACGAGTCTTCTCCCTAAACGCTTGCATGAAACTCCTCCTTCTCTACACGAATGGCCGATCCTTAGTACGACGACACGCACACATGAAATGAATCGACCCAGACAGGAAGACATGGTCTTCCAGGGCACCGCCAAAGTGCAGCCACTTTAGCCTCAATACTCCCAGCGGATTCAGTCGGGAATGGGGGTGGGGGGTGTTGTGTGTGTGTGTGTGTGTGTGTGGGGGGGGGGGGGGTGGCATCTCTATGCAAACATTGACACAGAACAGTCTGCTCCACGCACAGTGACAAGGCCGAGATCAATCCCCGGCACACAGTGGAAGTAAACCCAGTGTCTGGGATGGGGAGCAGAGAGCTATTCTGGAGCTGAGAGCTGAGAGCTCCATGCATCAGCGTTCTGGGCAGACAGGGGGCTCCTGTGAGGAGACTGACTCATGTTCCTGAAAATGGAATGGATGTAATCCTGTGAGACGAATCAGACAAGAGCTTTGTCAGGGTGTGCACCTTGTTAAAAAAAAAACAGGACCTGGTATTCCCACAAGCATGCGCAGTAGTTTTCTTTTTTTTTTATACAGATGAACTGGGCCAGCCTGCTATATTTGGCCCATTAGAGATTTCGGGATGTATCTTCTATGGAAAACTTGACCGAGCTATGAGGTCTGGCTTTGAAGTGCTCAGTGTGTGTGTGTGTGTGTGTGTGTGTGTGTGTGTGTGTGTGTATGTGTATGCTAGTCTATATTCCAGAGTAGAGGCAGTTCAAACACATCACATCCAGCTTCCCTTTGGTCCGTCTGAGATGTAAACCAGGAGGGATTTGTCTCGGAGGGATCGGCCTCTAATTAAAATCTGTATATTCAGACAGTAAGGGAGTCATTTGCGTTCAGTACTACATCTGTGGAATCTGAGCTTCGGTTTTATTCTGAAAATGAAAAACAAAACAAAAAACATTGCTTTTGGATTAGCTGTCAGTTTGCATTGTTTATGTGTTGTATGTTGCCTCTCCCTCAAGAGTGTGTGTATATGTGTGTGTGTGTTTGCGTGTTTGTGTGTGTGTGTGTGTGTGTGTGTGTGTGTGTGTGCGTGCGTGCGTGCGTGCGTGCGTGCGTGTGCGTGCCTTTGAGATGATAGAGAGCAAAAGACTCCAAGGGGCCCTATCATGACATTCTAAAGCGCATCGTCACTAGTCAAAAGTCTATTCAAATTTAGTAGGATGTCCATTTCACATTGGGAGGGGTTTCGTTATCAAAAGTGGAGCGCATGGCGCAACAAGGTGTTCCTAGGTTTTTTAATCAGTCATATGGGTGTGTTTGGGGCGTAACATCATTTTAAACCAATGAGAATGACATCTGTCATTCCCTTTAACCGCGCAAAGCGCGATATGTCAGATAAATGCATCGGTATTTTGGCATTCAACGGCACATTTGAAGGAGGCTGCTTGCGAGACCGTATGGAATAGTCATTCTTAAACCATGCTTTACTAAAACCTAGCATAGCCTTCATGCATTTCCACTTGTCTATTATTTGAACTCATTGGTAAAGTGAAACTAACTTCACCAAGGAGTTATCAACGACAGGATCAGTCAACGACAAGACAGTTATATGCAGTTACTTTCACTATTGACTGACAATGGGTTACCACCGAAAACATAGGCTGGAAAAAGCAACACTTACCCTAATATTGCTCAAATGACTGAATAAAACAAAATTTATCTTGCAGAGGAGTTGCTTATATCTCGTGACAGTGCGTCTTCAGCTGTGCTCCATACGTGTCTCTCACCTCTCCCTTAATCACTTTTAACCGTCATTACCAATTTGCAAATGATGGTGAATAACTACTCATCATGAGATGTACAGTATTTCATAATATCTTTATTCTAATTATGTTTCCCATTGTAATCGTGCAATTTGTAATGCTTTGCATGGACGTGCGCTGGTGTGCGTTCATGAATGATAGAAGGATGGTGCGTGCACCTGCCAATATGACTGTTGACATGCGCTCTTAAAATAGCATATGAACAACTCGCCATTGACTTCTGACCAGGTTTAGGTGGTGTATGATAGCGATTTTTAGACAACGCGCTAGGACCCTCCCTACAGTAGGTTGTTAATTGCCACACCCCTGGGCGCAATGCTTAAAAAATAAACGTGCAAAATACCGAATTCAAATTTGCGCGGGTGAAAAACTTTACGCCATGCGCTGGTGCCCAAAATACAGAGAGAGAATGAAGTGCGAACATGAAACTAATGTTTGTGTATGAAAGTAATTGTAGGTGACTAATTACTTAATATTAATCTTAGACTGGCGAACTTCAGGAAAAACTAAGGAATCAAGTTTATTCTATTACAAGCAGAGAGGGTACAAAAAGGGTCTATATGTAGGCCTAGCCCAGGCCTGAAAGGCCTAGGTTGGCCTGTAGCCAACTCCTCTCTTCCGCTACATCCTTAGTCCAAGTCTAGAAAATCTGATCTGACAAACATTGCAGTTTAGTTACTTTTAAATGTTTTAAACAAAGAACAAAATGGCGCCAAGAACAATCCCACTTGGTTGGCTCTTCACTTGGTATCAGACACACCTACTCACACCCACTTCACACCTATATGAATAGCATGAGGAGAGATATCTTATATATCAGAAATATCACTTATAGAATGTTCCAAACATTCTCACAATCACATCATTACAATCCTTGTAATGAGACTATCAAAAGGATACCAGACATGAATACATTTACATTTCATGATACATGGATACATTATATCAAGGTAGAATCCTTTGTCCTGTGTAACTGATAGGCCTTGAACCAGCACATTAGCATTTGATTGGGGGAGGGGATGGTGTTCTTTGTTTAAAAACAAGAAGGGTTACATGGCTAACTAAAAGTAGTCTTGAAGTTAAATTATTATACATTTTAACCTTAAATTATTGCTATCATGTACTAGTCACGGTGTCCAGACAGGGAGTATGTTTAATTGAATTACACATCTAATGAAATTAAAGAGAGAGAGAGAGAAAACTGGGCAAGTTTGGATATTCAACCGGACCTGATTCTCTGCTTTCATTACTTTCATCAGCCCTTCAGGCTCTCTGACCACAGACTGTACTGTTCCAGAATCCCAGCTCAATTACCCATCTCTCCCTCTGTGTTGTTATACAGAAATGCTTTTTTTGTCTGGTCACACTCATTTCATCCCAACTTCAACAGAGCTCCAAGTGGAAGCCAGTGATCATGCTCTTACTCTAGTAGGACGTAACATTGAATAACGATGATGAAGCAGTGGCATCTATCCTTTTCCATTCATGCAAATGCTGCCATCACATTCTACATTTTTCATTTGGCCCAGTTTGTGTTCCTACTTAGACTGGCTCAGAGTGGATCATAAAAAGCATTATTGGACATATAAGAGCATTGCAATTGACCACCTAATCCACACAGACATTTTTACCAGTCGTTACCAAAGGTTACAAGCAATCAGTAAATAGTGTGTAAGTGAAGTTGTTAGTTACTAAAAGCATACATTGTGTTGTATTGCCAATGGCATTGTGGCGTCCATGTTTAGCCTTGAGCCTTGCACACCTGTCACTTCGTTGTTGCCTAGGTTACAGAGGAAATGGAGGGCCGCGGCGGTATGCCTTAATGGATGGGGGAGGTGGCCTCTTGTCATACATGCTCTCCGTGTCACTCTAAAGATGGCTTACCTAATAGATTCTGACTGGCCAATATGGGTGCTGGCAGCCAAATACAGGCTCAGGTGAATAGAATGCATTAGGTGGTTGGGCTGACATATTGTACTTAGGGCTTTGTCACCTATATTCCCCTGTTACTGGATGATGTGCCACACAGGCATTTCTCTCTTCCTTGAGCAACACACACACACACGCACACCTACACACACCTACACACACTTCATTTGGAGTATGGCTCTGTCACTCAGTGTCCCGCTCTGTGCAGTGCCACAGACTCTGATGGGAGCTCCATATGTTATGCAACCGTCAGCACAGGCAGAGTGCATTAGAGAATGGCCAGGGCCCCGTGGAGCCATTCAAAACCTTTTCCTGTTTCGGTGACACGCATTACAAATAGTGCGTCTCTCTCTCTCTCTCTCTCTCTCTCTCTCTTATGAGTGAGTGTGTGTGTGCGTGTGTGTGTTGGAATCAACTTCACCCTTCACGCTGCACGCAACAGAGTGACAGCATCATTAGAGCGAAAAGGCACAAGGCAGGAAGGATCAATGGCCTGCATGCCCAGTATCCTGGCTAAGCCCATTTCTCTGAACCCCCCCCCCTCCCGTCCCCCCGTCCCCTCGCATAGAAGTCATGTCTTATAGGGCTAGAGTGGCTGCTCTGCCCTGGGTGTGGGGGGGTGGGGGGGGGGTGGATTAATGTGACTATACTCTCATCCATAAGCCTCATCTTCTCCACTCGTGCTTTACAGTAAGTATTGCTCACTGAATGCATGCGCCTGGGGAATGGTTTTTTCTCTCTTTTCTTTCCCCATGCTTGTAGAGAGAACTGGACTGTGGTCATCTAAAAGCATGAGTATGGAACAGAATGATCAAGATGGAAAAATAGAGAATGAGGCAATTGAAAAGAGGAAGAAGGAGAAGAATGAAATAAAAGTTGTCTTTTTCTATAAACTGCATGTCATGGGTAGAAATATTGCACCAGCATGGGCAAAAAAGAAAAGAAAAGAAAGATGTTGAATTTATTTTGTTCCTCACTTTTTCTCTTCCACGGCCATCCAACTCATTTAGCTGTGTTCTCTCCCCTCATGCTCCATGCATTGGAATGGGATCTAGAGTGAACACTGTGTGGTAGGTTCCATCCTCTCTCCTCCATCTATCCAGCACATGTGCAGTGACATTACCCAGTCCCATGTCGGCTTAAGGAATCACAGGCCTTCTCATCCGCTTTCAAAGCAGCTCTGTCTTAGCATATTTTCAGCCGTCAGCTGCTCCGACTGGCAGAACAGGGAGCCTAAGAATACATCAAACATTCACTCAACAGGTTAGCGCCTGCTGGTGGGCTGGTTGCCAGGCAACAGCATTGTTACCTAGAAGTGGTGCTGGCTTTCTCGCTCCGTTGTGACACGGTTTGTGTTTATCAGTCTCTGGTGAAGAAGTGGGATCCACGACACCGGAGCTGAGATCTCTAAAGCTCCCCTATAAACAACAGGGGACGGCAATAGCACCTTTGTTGTGTTTGGAAACACTTTCACTGAGTTTGGCAATGTGAGAGTGTGTGTGTGTTTGTGTGGCTGTTTGCCAGTATTAGTTTGACAGTGAGAATGTGTGTTTGACAATAACATTGTGTGTGTGTGTGTGTGTGTGTGTGTGTGTGTGTGTGTGTGTGTGTGTGTGTCTTTGTTCTTGAGAGTGTGACATTTCTTTCACATAGAATACATTCTCACATCTGCAATCACAGTCACGCTCATGCACACACTAACAAAGACTCACCTCCACTCTACCGCACCAGGTAGTTCAGATGTTGACAGTGTAGGTAACACTTTGAGAAACCTCCCAGATCACACTCCCCTCCACAGCTCTGTCACCTCCCTCCAGACACACAGGAGCCGAGCTTGTTTTGCCACTCAAACCAGTCAACTTCTTTTAGACGCTGAACCTTCTTTATATGCTACAACTACCAATATAAACTACTGAGGAACCAATTTTAATGTACTTACATTTTCACTGTACTTCGCCTTACGTGAACTAAGATTAGGTTGGGTTAATTGCAAAAATAGATGGTACAGCTACTGTCCATTGTTCCCAGCTTAAAGTGAGAGCTGAGAGGGGTTTAACCAGAGAGTCTGCAACACACAAGACAATTATCTGTGGCTTTGAAATAAGCGGCAGCAGATTAGCTCGTGAGAGTACTCCAGTCATTGTGTGTTTAATAAAATACTGGATAAGTCTGCACATCAGCGTGCACGCAGCAGTGTGGAGAAGACATTGTCAAAAGAGGCTCATGGGTGTGAAGCAGAGGCACCCAGGAGGGGGGTGGCACAGGGGGAAAAGGGCTCCCCCCTCATCAACACAAACAGCCCCAGCAGGGGACAACCCAAAGCCCTGGGTGGCTCATTTGCATTTCAAAATTGTTGGAGTGTGTGTCTGTGTGTGTGTGTGTGTGTGTATGTTTTTCCGTGTAAGGGTGTGTTTGTGTGTGTGTGTGTATGTGTGTGTGTTTGTGTGTGTGAGCATGTGAGTGTACAGTATGTGCGTGTGCGTGCGTGTGTTTGTGTGTACATCGGTGTGTGCGTGTGTGTTTTTAAAAAACCTTTAATGACGGGCACCACAGGGTGTGTGTGACGATCTGGTGACACTGTCACACATGGCGACTAAGCTGTGAACGGCCACTGAGCCACGGGCCCTGGGCAAGGACGGGCCAGTGAGCCTGAGCGTCGCACCGCCGGCTCTCCGTTTGGGGGGGGGAGGGGGGCGCAGATTTAACCACCACGAGCATCCATCTGATGCCAGGGCTCTGGCAGTGCCACATCACGCTATGCCCCCACACACTATTCTTCCTCCCCCTCTCTTCCTCCTCCTCCTCCTCTCCCACCCCCAGTGTGCCAATGACATTGTTTCCCAACCTTCCAGCTTCTGTTCTGTGACTCTCCGTGATGATAGGACTTTGCTGCACCCAAATGTTCCTCTACAAAAGACTGCACCCCCATGATGCACCACATTGCAGAGGCTTGCGCTGTCTCTGAACCCTGCAGAGCTGAATCCTAAATGGAGATACAAGGGAAAAGGCAGAATTCATGGTGAGAAAGGCTGTGTTTTCCAGTAGGCTGGCTTCTAAGAGCAGCGTTCTGTAAGGAAAAAGCCAGATCTGTGAAAAGTGGTAATAGAACTGTGTGTCTTCTTAACCTGGCCGTGCCCCAAGCGCTGGACCCCGTGCTTAGCCATAGATTGTTTTCCGTCTCGAAGTAAATACGCCGGTCAGGGTCACTGGCAGTGTAATTGCGGTGGAAATTGAGAGGGCTTTTACAATGCGACCGACAGTGCCTGCTGCATCGAAACCGGTGTGTTTTTAAGCAGGCCAATTCAGTAATGGGTGCTTTGAGATTAGACACGAAACTCACACTGACATACATTGACACACACACACACACACACACACACACACACACACACACACACACACACACACATTCACTCACATACAAACACCAGGCGAAGAGATTCAAATGGAAGCCATGCTGACTTGCCTAGGTGGATGTAACATTCTGGTCAGAGCATCACAGGGAACGGACTGGATTGGAACAGCATGAAACAAGCAGCCCAGCAGCAGGCTTGACTGGGACCAGCCATGAGATGTGGAGAGAGCTCCATGCCACACAAGCTCACACCCTCTTAGCAACTCCACGACGCTGTCAAATTATTGTGTCAATGCAGTACAGGATGTACAGTATATTGTGGTTGATAGAAGTTTGCTGTGTGTGTTTGCTGTGTGTGGGTGTGTGTGTGTGTGTGTGTGTGTGTGTGTGTGCATATACAGTAAAACCAACCTGGTCTCATTAGGGAAACGTTCCCCTGGGAACGTTTTGGCAAACCCAGCCAAACGTTCCACCAGACACGTTTCTGAGGTGCAAACTAGCCAAGCAACCCAGCGGGGGTGCTAAAGAGAGACGTTTAGACGTTGTTTACTACAGTTAGGTCTGGTCAAACTAAATTGTAGCTTACACAAGCTCAGCAGTATTCTTTGGTTAGCAAACCAAAGTTTTGGATTAATAGTGCCTATATCTCGCTACGTTTCACAAAATATAAGGGCACAAACCTTGAACTGCCGTCTATGGTTAGCTGCCACTTCTTGGTGGGGGGTTTTTTTCGCGAGCAACCCGGGGGATTTTAGCTCAATTGTCAACACGCTCGACTTCCACACAGCATATGACGTATAACAAGTAACATATATCCCATCCTCAAATAAAAACCAAAAACACATCACATTAAGACACCAACATAGACACATTAGGGGTGTAAATTTTAATCGATTCGTATCGATGCATCGATTATGCAGCTGGCGATTCAATGCATCGATTCGTCCGCAAGAGTATCGATTAATGTGTTTATTTTGCCGCCTGTTTGTTTGCCTATCTATTTTCAGCATCAGCTCCGACCTTTCTTTTTCTGTCTATGGCTCTGATGTAAGCGCACTACCTACTTCTAAGCTGCGGGTGTTTTTTTTTTTATATGCAAAGACATGAGGCTGTATAACGAAGGCTTTAGATACCTGCTCCTACATTCCGAACTTTTGTTGATTTATTTGAAACTTCATAGATATCATGTAAAAATATTGAGTATTGAATCGTATCGAATCGTATCGTGGGGAATTCTGAAGTATCGAAAATAATCGAATCATTGGCTTAAGAAATCGATATTGTATCGAATCGTCATGAAGACTCCGATTTACACCCCTAAGACACATCAATATGAAAAGTACAAAGCAAAGCTGAGGTGGTAATGGCAGCATTACAGTTTGTTCAGCACGGCGGGGACAAAACATTTTTTGAAAAAGGCTTTAGTCCAGTTCAGTGCTCTGTATCTGCAGCCAGATGTGAGTAATGTGAAAAATTGACTCAGGGTGTGGTCTGTGTCAGCTGCTATTGTGTGTGCTAGGCATGTGATGGCTCTGTCATTTATGTCTGATAGGCTGGGTGTGGGAAAACTGATTATCTTGGAGGCAATATGTGTGATTTTAGTGAGTGATTGAGTATGCACTTGTTTGCATGATGAGAGCACACATGCAATCTGCCATGGGAGTGCATGTGCATGCGTGAGTGTGCGTGCGTGTGTGTGTGTGTGTGTGTGTGTGTGTGTGCGTGCGTGAGTGTGCGTGCGTGTGTGTGTGTGTGCGTGCGTGTGCGTGTGTGTTGCCCTAGCGCTTCTGCTGCACAGTGCAGAGGTGTCTCGAGTCCTAGCCCCATTCCACCAACCCTCCTGCAGCTGGGCTGTGTGCACGCTGTTGCTTTGAGTTAATCTCACAATCCTCTCTCCGCCTCTCCTGCTGCCTCGCCCTCCCTCCCCACCCCCCTCCAGAGGGCCTCTGGTGCCTCAGTGAGTCACTCCACCGTGGTGGTATGAGGGGAGAGGGGTGTGTGTGTGTGTGTGTGTGTGTGTGTGTGTAGGGGGATTCCTGGGGATGCTCTGTCATTCCCCTATTAATGTCACTGCCTCTTCTGCATGGTTCTGCAGCAGGAGAGCCTGGAGGAAACCTTAGAAAACTAGGAAACAAAGAGAGAGAGAGAGAGAGAGAAGAGCTTTTCTGAAGTTTGTGACGTGAGTGTTGTGTGTGTATATGCGAATAATTGTAGTTAAAAAAGTAAAATGAGGTAAATCAAATTCAGAAAAGGAGACAGATTATGAAGGCACACACACACACACACACACACACACACACACACACACACACACACACACACACACATACACACACACCACACACACACATGCACATACATACAGAGAAAGGGGGGCAGAAGTACCAACAAAGCCATAATGTCTGTGTTTGTCTGTGTGTGTGTGTGTGTGTGTGTGTGTGTGTGTGTGTGTGTGTGTGTGTGTGTGTGTGTGTGTGTGGTGTGATGCGTGTGCTGTCTGCTGGACCAAACCCCCTGTTGAGCAGACTGACAGGCCAGCAGCCCAGTGCTGTGTGGTGTGGTTGTTAGCAGTGGCACCAGCAGCTCCCCGTGGTAGGCAGGCAGAAAGTGTAAAGTGCTGGTTGAGTGTGAGGGGGTCTGGGGGTGTGGGCAAGTGGGGTGGGCTTGTTCTCCCTGATTTTTTTTGTAGTGCACTGAGGGGGAATTAAATTGTGCTCAGGCTCTGCGGGGATTTTTTTTTGCTCACCCGTGATGACCTCCACTCACACACACACACAAACAAACAACCCCCCCCCGCCCCAACACACATACACACACACACACACACACACACACACACACATACACACACACACACACACACACACACACTCCGCAATTGCTATATCTGCTCCATCTCCTCCATGGATCTCTAACAGCTCGTCTCCAGTGTTTCTTCACCCTACGTTGCGCTCGAGCGGCTGGAGCTGCTGGAGCCTGCTGAGCCGCTCTGACCGCCTGCATCACTCCACTGACCAAGACTGTCCAACCTGCGGGGAGGTTGCCATGGCTACTGTCTCTGTGTCAGTGACCATAGACCAGTAGAGGAAGTTTTAACCAAATAGTTAGGTGTTGTGTGTGTGTGTTTCTGTGTGTGTGCGTGTATGTGTGCGTGCATGCATGCGTGTGTGTGTGTGTGAGTGTGTGTGTGTGTGTGTGTTTGTGCATTTTAATTAGAGTGATTGCAGAGATTGTGATCCTGCTTCACCTGGGGAAAACCCAGGGGGGAGAGGCGGACTGTGGTAGTCCTGTCTGGTTGAAAGAGTCTCTGCTTGGTCCCATGCCAACAGTCCATGCAGAGCGTGTCATGCAGCCACTGACTTGGAAACAGCAGAGAGAGAGAGAGAGAGAGAAAGAGAGAGAGAAGAGACTAAGTAGATGATTTTGCATGTCCAGTAGTTTTTTTGTTAAGAAAGAGAGAGAGAAGTACATGCGCCGAGAGTTTAGGAAGTGGAGCTTTGGGTGTCAGTGACCACAAGCCCAATCTGGTTGTTAAGTCTGATGTGACGGGCCCACAGCTGTTTTGTCCAAAAACGTTTACTGGCGCAGCAAACTGGTTTTCACAGCCTTTAAGCCTGGTCACAATCACCTTTGTTTTATTAGGGGTTAAAATGGCTTAACTCGCTTAAAATACTAACAGAGTAATTAGTGTAGCTGTGCAGCCAGATGATATAATCAAAGGTAACATCTAGGCCTCCACGAAAAATATGAAGGCGAAAATTGCTGGCGTTGGGGTACCAGGGACCCAGGTTTGAATCGGCCTGAGGTAATTTCAGGTAATTTCCCATTTTCTCTTTCCCTTTCACTTCCTGTCCACACTTTACTGTCTTGTCAATTAAAAGCTAAATAGCCCAAACATTTATGTACAAAATGTGGGGTGGGGGTGGGGGGTGGAAGCAGTTCATTCTAGAACCCCAATAAGAGTTCACAAAATCAAAAGAGAGACAAAAAGACAGCGAGAGAGAGAGAGAGAGAGAGAGAGAACAAGGCACGCTTTGTTTACATAGGTTGATTTTAATTCCTGACAGCTCACAGCTGCCAGGACTAAATTTCCCATTCACGGCTTGTCTAGTTTACATACCTCGAATGGATTCTGGCACATAGTCGTGTTTGCTTCCTCTGTAATTACTAATGTTAAACCTAAAAAAAGAAGGAGAAGGGAAAAAAAGAAATCTTTGAGGAGTCATTCCCTGCAGCCAAATATGCAGTAACATGCGAGTTGCGACATGGCTGGGCTGTGCAGTCAGTCCTGTGGAAGAGGAAGGGTGCAGCAGCCCTGCAGTCAGAGCTCTCCACCCTGGAACATGGAGCCGGCCAGGTACACATGTGCTCAGCGCTGGACCTACGCCAGAGCCACGCACGCTCCCCTGGCCTGGTTGTGGAGTACGGACAGCCAGGGCTCAGTCAGATGACTGTCTCTGTGCACATCCACAGCACACGGTTCACCAAAGAGCCGCGCAGCAGCAGCAACACAAACGGACAGAGAGACATTAGAGAAGAGAGAGAGAGGAGAGAGAGAAAGAGAGAGGATGAATTTAGCAATATAATCTCCCGCTTTGGCCCCGCTTCATGAGTTCTGCCTCCTGAGAGAGAGAGAGAAAGAGAGAGAGAGAGAGACGCTTGTTTGGGACAAAGAAAGTCATAAACAATACCACTACCCACAACAATAACATCAATAACATCAACCAAAAGAAAAAGAAGAATAGTAATAATTTTCAGAAAGGGTGAATAAATACACTGACGATGGGAAAACCCTGAGGAATGATCTGGAGGAACATGGCTAGGCAAAGCTGATGTGGAGCAGGCCGCAGGCAGCATCAGTGGTGCTATAAAAGCATAGCGAAGCCTGGACAGATCCACATAACCTCTAATCCCAGCTCTGCTCCAGAGAAGGGCCTTAGACCCTTTGTTTACTGCTGGATGCTGACAACAACTATTTAGAAGCCCCCAAGTGCCAATTTTCCATGAACCTTATATTTCGATTGAGTGTTTTCCCAAAGGAGCACTCACATGTTAAATTGTATGTCATTGTAAATTGGATGCAAATATCATGGATTAAAGAGAGAATGTGCCTAGGATGTCATTTAATATCCATCCCAAGATGTGTGTATTCTATTTCTGCTGATTCTAATTCTTGGGCAAGGGCGTAATTGCATGCAAACTTGCTAAATAAAAAAGACGGTCTTCACAAAGCACAACACATTCTCTGAGTCAAAGCACTTGCTTGTTAATCTGAGGTAATTAGTTCTGGCAAGGTTTTTGTTTGTTCCCCTTCTTCGTTCTATTTTCATTTTGCCCTACATGTTTTGCCTGGAGTTGTTATTTATTTTGACCTACATGCCCTTTGGAGGTTATGGGTTTGTTTTGATTGCAACTTGTATGGCTGAATTTTCCAAATGTGTCAGACTATTATAATGGCTTTGACTTGGTCATTTATCTTGGTAATTACAGTAATGGAATCTAGTTGCAGAAAATATGCAGCTTGAAATATGCAACTTGGTGAAGGCAAAAAGCATCCTCATATACAATATCAATGAGCAACAAAAAGCAGGATGTCCCGATGTTGAACCAGGGTAATTTTTATTTCAAGCCAATTATCTTTAAGAGATGATAAGATAAATCATACAATCAACAGATTTATTTCATTAAGATAATTCCTGAGATAAAATGACTGATCAAGCGAGCTTTACACTATCACTATTGAAAGCTTGACTAGACCTGTCATGTTGCATTGAAATCGTCAGATCGTGGATGTATAAAAAAACACACAGACTGACTACTGCAGTCATAAGCAATGTTTGCTAAAGCAGAAGTGCTGTACAATACACCATGCTTTTATTGGTTTTATATTCAACATGCCAAAAAGACAAATACACACACACACACACACACACACACACACTACCTCTCTGAATTCCTAAATTCCTAAAAAGGATTGAAAAGCTGAAAAGCATTTAAAAAGGGTGCTCCTCCCCTTCTCCCTCCCTTTGGTCCTGCACACAGAGCCTCTCTGGCTTCATCAACACATTCTCTCAGGAGTCTGCACAGATCTCAGAGCAGCTGTCAAGTCTCAAGATCTCAGAGTCCCCCGGGGGAGTACGACAGGACAGGAGCAGCGTTTTGGAGCGGAGCAGAGCAGAGAGGAGAGGAGCAGGAGTCAGGCCGACAGCCCTGAGTGACTCACACAAAGGCATCAGCAGTACCCGTGATTAAACTCACGCTCACGCGTGGTCCCGGCATCAGACGCAGTGCCAGGGCAATGAGAGAGCGTGCCGTGATCGTCTTGTAAACTGTCACCTCATTTGTGAGAGAATTGCTGACTGAGTGGAGCAACTATGTACACAAGTTGAATCATGCCATCGTGATGGCTCAGTTCTGATGAATCTGCCTGTGAGACATGACACTGGTGACACATGGTACGATGCAGCACTGTCTTGCAGCTGAGTCCACCATCAGAGGCGGACAGAGTACACAGCTTCATTACTTGAGTAAAAGTACAGATACCCTTTGCTAAATTTTACTCAAGTACAAGAAAAAGTACAACAGTCAGATGTCTACTTAAGTAAAAGTACTGAAGTACTTGTTTTTAAAAGTACTTGAGTATCAAGAGTAGCCTACATTTTCTAAATATTGCATTACTACTGCCACAGTGCTTACAGTACAGATACGTCCTACATGGAGTTATGAAAAATGTTAATGTTTATACCTTGGAGAATGTAAAAGGAATTGGAAGTAAAATCAAGTCATTTTCATCTTTTTACCATGTTGCCAGGGATGGGCAGTATTTCTAATACATGTATTTAATATACGTATTTCAAATACAAAATACTATTTTGTAATTGCAACACTGGAAGCGAAAACTATCATTAACTTGTTCAGAAAATTGAAATAGTCTGGCGAGGTGGGGCCACAGGTTGGCACATTCCCGGGATGGACCTGCTGCGTCTTCATCCATTGTGTCGTCTCTTATCTAAATCTGACCATGGAGTTGACTTTGGCGGAAAGCTGAAGGTGATTGCTGATAGGCTGTCCCAATCAGTGGCACCTGCACAATCCAATCACGTTTGAGAGGGAAACAACAAATTGAGGGTTTCCGAGATTTTTCTTTTTTCCTTTTTTTTTAGAAGAAGTAACGGGTACTCACGGTTATGGATAGAAATGTAGTGGAGTAAAGAGTACAATATTTGCCTCTCAAATGTACTTGAGTAAAGTCATGAGTACTGCCCAAAAATTATACTCGAGTAAAGTACAGATCCCTCAAAATTGTACTCAAGTAAATGTACTCCGTTACTGTCCGGCTCTGTCCACCATGACTATGGGGATTTTCTGACACAGTAGTTGCATAAAGCCATATGAAAAGCTTTTCTCTCTGTACATTTTTGTATGTTCTATTTTTATTCCTGCCTGCTTTCTTGAAATGCAGTGATCAGTTCACATTGTTCACACATGTAAAAGCCTCTAAACGCCTCCTCCGTCAAAAATTAGATAATGATGGTAAGTGAAGCTTATTGGAGCCTGATAAAAAAAAAATGCTAATTTAAAAGAAAAGTGGTCAGCCAGATGAGCTCTTCATTTGCAAACCACAAATGGAGGATGTTGTATTTTCTATGTGATTAACTCAACATGCTGTTGAACATTTCTCAGTGCCTAATGCTGTGCATGATGCTGTAATCATGTCTGCCAGTAAACGTTGTGGGTTGCTATAATAATCGGCCCTTTGATTATGACTCTGAGTGTTTGACACAGCCTGAGATTGGTCTCATATACATAATAATATCTAGAGGAAGTTATGATGGCCTGGAGAGGAGAGATGAGAGAAGTAAAGAGGAGAGGAGATGAGAAGAGAAGAGAGGATAGGAGAAGAGAGGAGAGAAGATGAGATGAGAAGAAAGGAGAGAAGAAGGGAAGCGTAAAGAGGAGAGGAGGAGAGTAGATATGTTGAGAGGAGAGGAGAGGAGAGGAAGAGAGTAAAGAAGAGAAGACAGGAGAGGAGAGGAGGATAGTAGATATGTTGAGAGGAGAGGACATGAGTAAAGAGGAAATGAAATGAGAGGAGGAGAGTGTGTCTCTGTCTCAGTGCCTAAAGGGGAGTCTATCTCTTTTTTTCTTCTCGGCTTGTGTCTGTTTCTCTCTTCCTCATCCCTTCTTCCGGCTGCCCAGCCCTGGACAGAAGTGTACTCGCTCTCCTTCTAAGGCCCTCCAAGAAAGACCTGAATATGTATAATGGTGTCAGATGGCATTAGTCCAGCCATTTCCAATTCTGGCCCGGGTGACTGTCACAGTGAGTTTTCTAAAAATCTGTCTGCACTCTTTTTTCCCTCTCTCCCTCCCTCCCTCTCTTCTCTCTCTTTATCGCTCTCTCTCTCTAGTCTGGTGGCATCGAAGGAACCTGACAGCCCCCGGGGAAGAACAGTTCCCATGACTTCGTCACCCTCTGACTTCTTGGACAAGCTCATGGGACGGACTTCTGGCTATGATGCAAGAATCAGGCCCAACTTTAAAGGTACAGCCTCACACACACACACACACACACTTTAAAGGTACAGCCTCACACACACACACACACACACACACACACACACACACACACACACACACACTTTAAAGGTACAGCCTCACACACATACACACACACACACACACACACACACACACACACACACACACACTTTAAAGGTACAGCCTCATACACATATACACACACACACACACTTTAAAGGTACAGCCTCACACACACACACACACACACTTTAAAGGCACAGCATCTCATACACACACACACACACACACACACACACACACACACACACATACACACACACACTTTAAAGGTACAGCCTCACACATACACACACTTTAAAGGTACAGCTTCACACACACACACACACACACACACACACACACACACACACACACACACACACACACACACACACACACATACACTTTAAAGGTACAGCCTCATACACACTTTAAAGGTACAGCCTCACACACACACACTTTAAAGGTACAGCCTCACACACACACACACACACACACACACACACACACACACACACACACACACACACACACACTTTAAAGGTACAGCCTCTCACACACACACACACACACACTTTAAAGGTACAGCCTCATGCACACACACACTTTAAATGTACAGCCTCACACACACACACTTTAAAGGTACAGCCTCACACACACACACTTGTGTTTCTTTCTCAGTCTCTTTTAATAAAGACTTCTCCTTAGAATTACGTCACCTGACATAAGTGCATGTCACAACATTTGCACAGATGAAATCACACATTTGAATAAGAGTGAGGTATTTTTTGTTGTGTTTTTTTGCTATGCTTATCTGTGGGCTGCAGTGGGTTGGATTGGGCCAGAGCTGGAGAGTTTAAACAGAAAGGGGCACAGACTGTGTTTACTCTTCCTATGGCCAAGCGCTCTCGCCGCTGCCCGCGTTGGGTTGGCAGCTGGGCCGGGTGGCTCCGTGCCCCGTCTCCTGCTACCCCTCTTGGCCAGAGGCGCACCACAACACAACACTGACAGCCAGCCTCCCATATTCAGCCATTCCCTACAAATCCATCGTTTAAAAAATAAGAAGATGGACCTTGGCAGACAGAAAGAGAATGGCAGAACAGAACGATGTTCAGAGACAGCTGGGGATCCTGCGCAAGTCATCTCTCTCTCTCTCGCCAGGGTCCTGGTATGTGGAGGATGCATGAGCAGAGGTCCATATCTATCACTTTTTGGAGCTGAGCAGGGACTCAGGCAGCAGGCAGATAATGAGAAGAGGTGGCTGAAGCGTGAGGTGTGTGTGTGGGGGAGGGGGGTGGATAAAATCAGCCTGTGTGTGTGTGTGTGTGTGTGTGTGTGTGTGAGTGTGTGTGTGTGTGTGAATGCTGATAGACTCAGCCAGTGGCAGGTGAGGGCCAACTGTGCGTTCAGCCGGATCGGCTCTGCCAGCCTGACATCTGCCCCTCAATTTGCAACTCAAACTGCAATATTTTTTTAACCGCCATCCGTAACAAAGCCATTCAATGCATACACAATCTCACAGCAATCACACATTACCAGTCCAAGCCCCTGGAGAGTCTGGGCACACACACAAATGAGTTCATCCTCTGTGGATCTCTAACGGGATCGTTTGTAGAATACATAGAGTGCCAATGTACTGTAGTATGCTTATGGGGTGTTTAACTGTTTTGCTGAGAACCAGCTGAAATAATGTAGTCTTTAAATTAACTCAAAACCAAGATCAAAACAGGGTTTAGAATACTGAAATGTGGAGCACATTTGGTAGTAAATGGTTAAGTAATTAATAATATCATAACAGTTAATTTCAAGATCAGACTATGCTTCTGTTGAAAAAAAAATCTTCAAAACAGCTTAGATCTATTGGTATATGGTAAATGCCAGTGTCAGTTTAAAATAGCCCACTACATAAGTATTCTGACTGTGATCCTCTACCAGAGGATCTCGTAACAATGGAATTCAGAACGCAAGATATGAAAAGCACCAGTGGTTGGATTTTAAGAAAAAAAATATAAAAAAGCATGCCTTCATTCATCTAGCGCTTTTAGCAGCTCAGTGCACATGAGAAGCCTTTGGGGAAGCGTTTTGAAAAAGATGGATTTGCATCTACCCAGAAGCTACAGAGACTTATGAGTCTGTGACTTTGAAAAAAAAAAAAGCTTCAGCTTCAGACATGAGCTTACTCTGTGTGATTCCATGACGCTTCATCAAGTCAACCATAATGTACTGTCAACATAATGCTGCATCAAATGAACCACCAGATGAGTCCTCGCAGTCACAGTGCGCCAAAAGACACTCTGCCATATGTGACTGATTCATGGATCCAAACTGTTCTTTATGAAAGGACATTTTAGAGTTTACCAAATGACTGACAGAACATCAAAAGCTAATCATGATGATTCTTTTTGTCTTTGTGAACAGGTCCTCCGGTGAATGTATCCTGCAACATATTCATCAACAGCTTTGGGTCTATTGCAGAAACAACAATGGTGAGTCAGTCCTAGAGCTTTTTGTTATTGCACCACATAACTGTAACCTTCCACTATGCCTCTATTGTCACTGTAAGCTTTAGGGTAGAAGCCCAAATGGACTCCCTGCTGTAGTGTGTGTGTGTTTGTGTGTGTGTGTGTGTGTGTGTGTGTGTGTGTGTGTGTGTGTCACAGTTTTGGCATGCTTTGAAATGAGTCAGGGGCCATTCTCATGTCACAGCAGACCTGAGGCCAGTGACTTGTGGGCAGTTCCAGAAAGTGGTCATTGTGGTGTGGGGGCACGGTGCGGGCATGCAGAGGATGACAACAGGGACACAAGCATGCCACGTATCCTGAGCGAGCATCCATCACCCCCCCGCCCTCCCCCCAACCACACACACACACACACACACACACACACACACACACACACACACACACACACACACACACACACAGACACACACACACACACGCACACACACACACACACACCCGCAGTCCTGCCCCATGAGCCTCTGGGCGAGCCGTTACATAAGCTTGTTTCTGTTCCCACGACCTGATGAATTAATTAAGCACTATTAAGCTATTACAAGAACTGCTTATCTGAATGACAGTCTAATGGAGGAGGTCTGTAAATTATGTAGCGTTTGCATTAATGAAAGTGTTAAGCTAAGCAATGGGAGCTGAGCACTCCAACCCATTCCTGACGCAAGGGCATTTTTCTGTTGGAGACTATTCCCACCCTATTATTGATGCTAAACTTTTCTAAAAGACAGAGTACACAGGAGAGCTAATCATAGGATAAATGCCAAGCACACACACACACACACACACACACACACACACACACACACACACACACACACACACACACACACACATAAGCAAATGTGCTGCTGGGTCATCTGTGGCAGCCTGCCAGCACAGAGTCTTTCACAGAAACTTCCCTTGTCAAACACACACACACACACACACACACACACACACACACACAGCACGCTTGCTTACTTCCCTTAGCCCTCATCTGAATAAAATATATGCTGAGAGAGAAGACACTCTCACTGAAGTAATTACCTCTGACGAGCCAGTGCTTGCGTGGGCCCCCGCTCCGAGCTCCGAGAGCTCACACTTCATAAATACACCACCGCCAAGCCCCCTCGCAAATCACTCTGCCATTTGCTCGCAGCTGTTACGTTTGCTTTGTGGTCCAAAGTCTCGGCAGATGATGGAGCAAATTCATTCTTTTTTCAAACACTCAAGCCATGTGGTGGAGTGGAATGTGAGGCTGATCTGGGAATCTCAAATGCATCCCAGCGTGGTGTGTGTGGTGGGGAGGATTTGCGTGAGGCGAGTTTGATTTGCCGTTTGGCAAGGCAGTGACGGGGGAACTTTGAGGTGATAATTCAGTTGTACTGAAGCGATAACTCTTCCAGCCCAGTGGAGTTGCGTAGCGGATAATGTATACACAGAGTTTTTTCTTCCCTGTTTCTTTCTCTGAAAAAAAAAGAAAGGTGGTGGAGACAATGATGGAGAGTGGAGATTGGAGTAATAGAGAGGGAGAAAGAGAGGGAGAGGGAGGAGAAGAGACACAGGGAGAAAGAGAGAGGGAGTAGAGGGAGGGATTCTCTTCTGGCCTGCTTCCTCCATATGCCACATCTGGATTACCGTAGCACTTCTTAAAGGCACAGCCCTGCCATCTGGCAGAGGGAGGGAGATAGAAGAGGGGAGGTAGGGAGAGAGAGAGAATGAGATAGAGAGAGAGAGAGAGAGAGAGAGAGAGAGGGTGGGAGAGAGAGAGAGAGAGAGAGGAGAGAGAGAGAGAATGAGATAGAGAGAGAGAGAGAGAGAGGGTGGGAGAGAGAGAGAGAAGAGAGAGAGAGAGAGATGGCAAAGGCTGTGCTGTAATCCCTGAGGCCAGGACAGAGGTAGAGTGGAGCATTAACAGCACATGGCATCATTGAGCATCAGGGTCCAGCCTCAGGTCACTGACTTTGACTGCACTGAAAAAAGCCCGTCACGCTGACAGACACAGAGAGAACAACAGAAAAGGAACATGAAAGAACAGAGAGAGTGAGAAAACAGGGATCTATTGAGACTATCAGGGATAAAGAGAACACACACATATACAGTACACACAGCTAGAGAGAGAGAGAGAGAGAGAGAGAGAGAGAGAGAATTTAACTGACTCTGCAGCCGGTCGATGTCCAATTACACATCAAACACAATTACACAAGTAAAATGGCCAGTTGCTGTTGATGTTCATAGAGCAGCTCTAGCTTCAACTTGATTATGTATTTCTCTTGGCCTGTACTGATGGGAGGCCTCAGAACCCCTGAGCTCACACACACACACACACACACACACACACACACACACACACACACACACACACACACACACACACACACACACACACACACACACACACACACACGACAGCCAGTGGTCAGTATGTCATGCACGCCACAGGAGTTGGCATGATGGCACAGCGAGGTCTGAGAGGGTCAAGCGTATCGCTAGAATAAATGCAGCTCAAATGTGATAGTGCATGTGTGGCTGTGCTGTATGGGAATTACACCACTTAACTTAAAGGTCCACAGCGGGAGCATCATTTCCATCTACCATTTGCCTCGAGTGCTTTTACAGCGCGTCTGCCAGCTATCACTTCCAACAGAAACAGGCTGAGTGGTGTTTTTGCATTCATGTCTGGTTGCTGTGCTGAAATGTATTTGTTCCATTTTTGTCATACATACAAGTCATACATTGAGTCAGTTTCATCCTGTAAGTTCTGAGCTAAGCATGAATGATTAGAAAAGGATACAATGACCAGCAAAACAATAGTATACAGAATACCACTGGATGTAATGTATTACAATCGTGTATTAAACTTGTTATAGGCACTAATTTGAATCAACAATGCACACTACGTATGACTATCATGCTGCAGAAACCACCAATATTGCTACTCTATTGATGTCCCAGAGGTCAATGAAGCAGACAAAAATCACTTAAGACAAATTAATGTACTGAAATCTTCCTTGTCTATGTACTAACCCACCAGTGCTTGTGTGTATGTAAAGCGTAAACCACCATTCAGTTCAACTGCAGCAGGTTGCATCTTTAGGACAACAAAGGAGTCAAATCACACACAAAGGAGTCAAATCACATAGTCATTTGTCTATGATCAGTAAACAGGGAGCATGTTTATTGTGCATCTTAACAAAATGTACTGCATTGTTCAAACCCTAATGGTTAAGGTTTATCCATTAAAGAAATGTGCCTGAAGCCAATCTCTCAACTAGTCCTCCTGTTCCTGATTCATCTTACTCGGCTCATGCTGATTATGTAATACGTGACAGGACTCCCGCAGTGACCCCAATACCAAGTTTTTCTTTTTGAAGACTCCCATCACCATGGGAAAGTCTCTCAAAACAGTCATGCTAGCCAGTCATGTTGACAGATGGCCAGGCACAGGGACCCCAGGAGGACTGAAGCACAACTCACAACACCCCATAGGTCATGTGTACTCATGTACGTACTCAACAAGAAGGAAAAGACTTGTGTTATCGGAGTCGCAAAAACATAGAAAGCCACTCAAGGTACAAGTGGAGCATGACAGGCGGTCACGGACTCATCAAGCGTGAAAAAAAAAGTTCTACATGTGGCGACCAAGAGGGGGATGGGCAGAAAGAGGGATACAGATGAGACACTTTTTTTCCCCTCGGGATGAATAAAGAATATCTATCTATCTATCTATCTATCTATCTATCTATCTATCTATCTATCTAACACCAGAAGAGCAGATAAGAGTTATGTTGTGTGGTTCGGAAATAATGTCTTCTAATCTAAAGTACAAAACACTGATGAGTAATCTTTCTTTCTCTCTCTCTTTATGTCTCTCTGTTTATCTTTTCCTCACTCTTATTCCCTCTCTCTCTCTTTCTCTCTCTCTCATGTGTGTGCTCACTCCGCATCTAATTTTAAGTCAGGGTGAGAGAGATTCATTCTGACAGGTGCATTGCATGAGTACATACAGTATATACATATTTACTGTGTTGTATCACAGAGCGATTCTGCCGTAGTTTTAGCATGCTTTGCACACTGTGGCCATCTGTCTATATGGAGGCATGTATGACCTCATGAGAGGATGCATGTATGGAGGCTTGATTCATCGATGGGACCGGTCCTTCCGGGGATCCGTCATGCAAGAGGATCTGCACTGCTTGAGCATGCAATAGCACGCAAGAGATTGCCTAGGAGACCTCGGGAGCTCCGGTCTGCCCCTCGGAGGCTGGCGGTGTTGCCTGGCGGAAAATGGCAGAAAAGCTGAATCGCATAGATCGCACAAAAGAGCACAACAGGAGGGGATATGTTGAAAGTAACATTCTAAATAAAAGCATCTGATCATTTCCCTCTCCTGATCATTTTTTATTTGATGTCCAGATTTTAAAATGGACAGACTACTCAAGACGGGACATGTTGTGTGACTGGAGAAGAAGAGAGAGGGAGAGGTCAGGTGTATAACCGGCTTTGCAGGCAGCTCTGGCTGTGCCCGAGTCTGATGTGGATCGTGTTGGTTGTGCCCGAGTCTGATGTGGATCGTTAGACTTGCGCAGACTTACGCAGAAGTCAAAAGAGGAGACCTAAGGTCTAACAAGAACCAAGGAGCAGGACCGGAGCACACAACGCTTTAAGTGATTTTTATTAGCCTAGTGCAAACCGACTAACGTTTCGACGCCCATGCGTCTTCTTCAGAGTCTTTGGTTCTTGTTAGACCTTGGGTCTCCTCTTTTGTCTGATGTGGATCGTGTTGGCTGTGCCTGAGTCTGATGTGGATCGTGTTGGCTCTTAGCGGGCACAGTGAGAGCAGCCAGAGTTTGTGTCGCTGCCTTAGCTCAGAGTTTGAGAGCCTCCCTTTGCCCTGTGCACCCACCCACGCAGGCAGGCAAACGGCCCCAGCTGACAACGGCGCGTGTCTGACAGGCGCTCTCTCTGACAGCCAGCATCTCTGAGGGGCCGCTCTCGTGGGCCTGTCTTCCAACTGGTGCGCTGCGTCTGCTTCAGAGGTGATATCTGCCTCCCTCCCTCCCTCTCTCTGTCTCTCGCTCCCTCTCTCTCTCTGTCTCTCGCTCCCTCTCTCTCTCTCTCCCACTCTTTCTGTCTCTTTCTTTCGGAGCATGGGCTGTCCCCTCCTGTGTTTCCTGCTGAGTGTCTGCCCTGCACCCTCTCAAGACAGCCCGTCTTTCTAATAAACTCTAATGGAAAATGGCTGAGCTGGACGGATAGTGATGCAGAAGCCACATCCTCACCCAGAGTTTCAGTCAAAAGCCAGGGCCTGCCACCCCCAACCACCCCACTTCAACCCCCCCCCCCCCCCCCCACCCCCACCCCCTCCTTCTCAGGGGCACTGTCATATTTTATTACACCAGCCATGGTCTTCATATCCATCTGAATTATGTCACAGAAACTGATATGAAATGTGTTCAGAGAGATAAATGTTATCTCATCAAAGCATATTTTATTATCTTTTTACTGAGATGTATTAAAATGATCAAGTTCATATTATTATAAATCTATCTGCTGGTTTATTTTTTAACATTCAGGCAAAATATTGAAAAACAACTGATTTAATATTGCATTATGATAATATATCTAATCTTTCTTTTATTAGTTTCCATTTCAATTTCATCCACAATTTAGAAACAACTGCGAGGATAACAAAACATCCCTCCCTTCTTTGATAGCAGTCAACCAGTAGTGTTGAAGAGAGTTAGAGACTCTTTCATACAGCTGTCTTCTTGACTAAACACTTTTGATTGACATGTTATACACATGCCCCAGAGTTGTGCCACCTTTTCATTATATAGCTCATTAGTATCCACTATCCAGTTACCAGTTTGCCAGACCTAGAGTATGTGTTAGCATATCACGCATTCAGGAAACAAAGGAGTGCGCGCACATCACAAGAGTGCAGGTGCTGGACCAAAAAAAGTAACTGAGAAGAAATAATAAAGGTCCGCACACTGATTAAAGCTCCCAAACGTGGATTTATTTGGCACAAGGTTTGGGAGCTTTAATCAGTGTGCGGACCGTTATTATTTACCTTCTCAGCATATCACGCATTACCAGCCCATGCGTACCCATCTCGGTAAAGTAGGGACAGTGGGACTGACACATGATGAGTAGACCAAAGGATGATTGGATTCTGTTGAGGCCATAGATTGGATTAGATCCTCAACCTTAGACCTTCAGCTGTATCCTCTCTATGCACGAATATTTAATATCTGCTATGTGACCATGCAGGGACAATCTCACGCATAGAGTGTTGCAGAGGTCTCTGCCTGTCTGTTCTCTGAATTCCACTCACTGGATTAACTCTAGCAAAGCCATAACTAACACATGTTGGTATACATACTTCATTTCTGTCAATCATGGACAATGTTATGTGTACATTATCTGACCAACTGAGATGTACAATGTTCTTTCAAGGCATTATCAAATGACCATGACTTTTGCCAACATATGCAGGTCATTGATTTCATTTATGTTTCCTCATAGCCACCCTATAATCACAGAGCACCACTGCAAAGAGCAAATAGATCAGATGTATTGATTCCTGTGTCTCTGACATAGATATTGTGATTGAGCTAAGTGGTCGATGTTCCATGTGTTCTTTTTGGGCAGGACTACAGGGTGAACATCTTCCTGCGACAGCAGTGGAACGACCCTCGGCTGGCATACAGTGAGTATCCGGACGACTCCCTGGACCTGGACCCTTCCATGTTGGACTCCATCTGGAAGCCCGACTTGTTCTTCGCCAACGAGAAAGGAGCCCACTTCCACGAAGTCACCACAGACAACAAGCTCCTGAGAATATTCAAGAACGGCAACGTTCTTTACTCCATCAGGTGAGTGGACATTTGCCACTGTGCCACCACTGGTCTCTATTGAACACGTGAAATACAGAACTGTCACACAAGAATGTAATAATTCCACCACTGAGCACAGAATTAACACTGTGGGTATGACAAACTGTCTCATCCATCACCGTAGTCACGTCCCATTCATCTCAAGTATGAAATAACGGCTGGAGAGATGAGGGGTGGGGTAGGGGGAGGGTGGTGTCACTTCATGGTGTAAATCTAAAGGTCCACAGTGCACTTTTCGGGTTGCAGTCAGAGGCTGACTGAGAAATGGAGATTAAAAAGAAGAAGCAGTCGTCTTGATGGAAGGCCACAGCGGTATGACAGGAGTGGATATTTCCCTTGACTGCCCAGCCTGTCTCTCAGGGGAGCCGGTGAGGGGGCAGTGAGAGTGGTGGGGAAACACAATTAAAGCATCCAATCTGCTGCTGTCAGCTAGGCCCTCGTCCGCATCAGCCAATCAGCTCACTGCTAGGCACACAACGCTGTATGCACTGTACGCTTGGTTGTTTACAAAGTGGATTTTCGTGGTATAAACAACTCAAAGTACTCTGTATTGGGCTCATGTTTTTTCTCTCTCACTCTCTCTCTTTCTCTCTCTCTTTCTCTCTCTCTCTCTCTCCCAGATTGACACTTACTCTGTCATGTCCCATGGATCTGAAGAATTTCCCCATGGACGTGCAAACGTGCATTATGCAGCTGGAGAGTTGTGAGTCTCTCGATGTACCTTTGTGATCAGTGCAAGCTTGTTATGTAAGATCTCAATCTGAACACATGACAAAGTTGGCATTTTCATCCCTGAGCACAGTCTCTCTCCCCCACCTCCCCCAATGACTGCAGCCAGGAGCTGTAGTCAGGTCACTCGCTGAAATTTGATCAGATTTTTTGTGGCGTGGGGTTTTACCTGGGTCTGTCAGACCAGATCAGGTCATTGTGCGTGATTTGTTAACCTGAAGACTCAGCTGTGCCCTAGCAACCCCTTAAGTATATGAACATTAATATGTTCTTTTGCCTGAATGCATGCTTCAGGGGGACTGAAAAAAAAATCTGGAAAATCCTTTTTTTTAAGTTGCCTTATAAATCTACTAAGGAGAAGGCATAGAAATGGTGCTATGTGGAGTTTCTTCATTTAAAACATCCAAAAATTACATATCTATTTCAGATACAAAAAAATCCTTGAATTAGGCCCATGACACTTCAAGAAGGTGACCCAGACCCACCCCCTCCACAGTCACTTCGCCACTAACCTATACAAAATGTTAATAAACAATATTGGTCCTCTAACAACAATAAGAGTCCTCTAGTTACGGATATGAATACGCAATATATGATTCATGTTCGGAGCATGTTTAACCTTTGTAATCCTTGTGAAGGTGAACTTAGTGTACATAGTTGCACAGATTCAACCAAAAGACATTAACAGTGAATGGTGTTTTAAACCAAGTTGTGGATGGATTTTAGCAGGAAAGCAACCTCATTCCCATAGATGCTTGATGCTATTCAATACCGCAGTTTTAATGAGCCGTCTCTGAGCTGTGTGCTCTTGTGTCAGGCTTGTGAGGCTACTGAAATAGTCACTCTCGTCCATAAATTCAGCTTTAGGAAGCCATGCTTCTAAGATATATAACTATTCAAGAGTTTGAAACAAACGTTTACAAGTGGTCCCACGGGGGGCATGGAGATAGTAATGCACCATGCGCTATGCGTCTTTCCCAGAGCTCCCGTGGCAGCAGTGCATTCCCCTATCCTTTTACGCCATGTTAAGCTCTACAACTAGACTAGAGGGCCTGATGGCTGGATGGATTGTTCACATGATCACTTGTCATGCCATGCCAAGTGCCTACATTTGCAAGGAAACTCCAGTCTGGCACTAACATGTCACTAATTCATTCAAGGTCTCCCCTGGTGACTGGACTGTGCAGAGCACAGGCTTTTAGTGAAATTCCCTGTCACTCTCTCCCTCCACCCCTCTGGACCTCGAGCATCTGGGATCTGTGTGCCAGATGAGGGATGCTGCACTGGGCACGTGATCATAGTCATTACAAGCATTAGTAAAGAACCACCACAGCACAGAAGAAGGTTGTGATTCTTACGTTAGCTCAGCCAGGATGATTGTCTTTTAAACCAGTGTTTAACTTTGAATCATAGCAGTCTTCTCAGTTCTGTGAGAATAACATAAATTAATTTAAAACATGAATGAAGGTAAAACATGCTATGAGATTGTATATTATGAAATAATGCAATACTTCTCACTGAACATTCTCAGGAACATTTTTTTGTACTAGCTGGATGACTAACTTAATGAATGGCGATGCATACTGTTTCTATGGTCAGAAAAGGAAGAAGCCTAGTCAATGAAGCATTAAAACAAGTCAAATCAAGTCAAGTCAAGTTTATTTATAAAGCACATTTCATACACAGAGGTCATTCAATGTGCTTTACAATAATTGTCATTCATACAAATAACAATATTATATTCAAATAAACCCAGTGGACCTCCATTATGTGGTCTGATATCAACATTGAATGTTAATTATAAAGGAGAGGAAACCTATAATTAAAATATTCTGCAATTTATTTAAACATTTTTACACACCATCTCATTAACGGCACAGTTGTGGCCCTGGGGATATTTTGATGTGTCTGCTTAATGCTTCAAGAAATAATTTGTCTTCATTTGTAAGCCTTGCTCTGGTTTATTATGTGCCACAGTTGGCGAAGCCTCGTGGCGTTGCCATTATGGACAACTGTTCCGAGACAATCTGAAAATGCAATAATGCCCAGCAAAGAGGGAACATTGCACAATAAATGAGCAATGCAATGCTCAAAGTTTGTTAGGACTTACGAATCTCGTTAACACATTAATGCATCTAGGGATGACTGTCTGTAGAGAGGATGGAATACCATTGGATCCAGTGCACAGCTAATGTTTTGCCAGGAGTGATCCCTGTGGGTTGGTAGAAAAGTACACACACACACACACACACACACACACGCACACACACACGCACGCACACACACACACACACACACACACACACACACACAAAAACACATGAAAGGAAGGAAATCCATCCAGGGACTGGAAATAGATAATCTAATGCAGTGGAGCTGCTGTGTTGAGTCATAATGCTCCCGATGACTTGTTTGACTGATCTCCAAATATTTCTCAGACATCTGCCCTTGTGCAGCCCCCAAGCTAGAGAGTTGCATGATGGGAAAAGGGAAACTGGGTGTCAAGACGGTGGACAGCCTGTATTTAAAATGCTCTTCCCCCTCATCTGGGATACATGCCCAACAGATTTTTCATACATCGAATTCCCTTTTAAGGGACTATACTGATGTTTCAGTGACTATATGTATGCACAAAGTAAATTTACATTGCAAAGAAAGTATTCACATTTCAAATAAGAATATTTGCTAACAGTATTAAATTCCATCCATTCAATGTAATGCTATGGTGTTACAGGCAGATATTCTGCAGAATACAAAGGCAGTGTTCCCTCAATCAGGTTGCTTTAGTTGTACCAAATGCATGTAGAATCTCTGCAACATGGTCTTAGTCAAAGGGATGTGCAATTACATTGTTGATGAATAACAATGAGTAAATTCAGTGGCACACAATGGTAACTGATTGTGTTGAAAAAACAAAATGGTTTTGTCTTGGCAGTTGGCTACACGATGAACGACCTGATCTTTGAGTGGCAGGAGAGGGGTCCTGTCCAGGTGGCCGAGGGGCTCACGTTACCCCAGTTCATCCTCAAGGACGAGTCCGATCTCCGCTACTGCACCAAGCATTACAACACAGGTAAAGAGAAACACCACCACCACCGCCACCACCACCACCCCATAATGTCTGTCACTGGAGCTGCAACATCAAAGAAGAAGCTGTAGACACAACTGTAGCGCTGCTATCGCTTCTTGAGTTTGCGTATTTAATTTGTTGTATTTTCTTCCCCACCTGACTCTTCTTCCTGTGTCTCAGTGTTGATAATAGGGCTTTATTGGGGCCTTAGAGTGCTGCAAGGGATCAGGAATTATTTTGATTTTTGTGGTGTGCTTGTAGGTTTCAGAGAGACTGTAAATGTAATGTGCCCTGGCTCTCTTTCAAAGATAGTGTGAGTAGAAAATGTGGTCTTCATTCATGGCCTGGGCCCTTTGAGGGCACGTGCCTTCTCCTTTCCATCGAGCTCACACATGGAGGGGTTTTTGCAACTCTGTTGCATTTTGCAAAGTAGCTGTCTGTCTGTGTTTTGCATTCATGTGTGCGATGTGTGCGCACATGTGTGTGTGTGTGTGTGTGTGTGTGTGTGTGTGTGTGTGTGTGTGTGTGTGTGTGTGTGTGTGTCTGTACTGCAAAGGGAGAGCAAGCTTTTATCATCCTCACACACTGGAAGACCCAACGCCTTGACTTCTTCTGCTTCCAGTGAAGTGAACTGAAGTGTTAGGCAGAGAGTGAATAATGTAGCCATTCACTATGTAGCCCTGCATAATACATGCACTGTCTTGTCCAAATCGCCATCCACTAAGTAAGCCGTAACCTTACAAGAGCTACTCAGGCCTGTGCTGTGTCTCAATTACAGAAAGCAGAGAGGGCTTTCCCCAGGATTGGCCAACTACAATGATAATAAAAAGGGAGTTGTAGACACGAGACACAGAGAGAGAGAGAGAGAGAGAGAGAGAGAGAGAGGAGAAAGACAGAGAGAGAGAGTAGGGGAAGCTACAACTCTACCTCCTCTTGTAATTGAAAAGGCTTGTTCTCTATCAGCTTTCAGCTGCTAAATTATGTATACATTGTTAAGTAATTCCATATTTTATATGTTGTGGGCACTCCCTGACTTGTAAACATGAAAGGTACTTCCATCAGTAGTTCATCAATAAGAGACACTTCACAACTTTTGTACTGAACAAAGTGTATTTGTAGCGGAATAAAACATGGATATGATATTTATGACGATATCATGGATTGTTGAAATTCTTATCCAATGTGATAGTGGCTTATGTTGTCTAAAACTAATCTCTTATAGGTATGGATTCATGATTGCAGACAACTGATACTTTTGACTTTGTTAGACTATTTGAAAACACACAGGGCTGTATTTTGCACACTGGCGCATGGCGTAAAACTCGATTTCCACCCACGCAAAGTTTAATTCGGTATTTTGCACGTTTAATTTTTTTAAACAATGCGCCCAGGGGTGTGGCAATTAACAACCTAGGGAGGGGCCTGGCGCATTGTCTAAAAATCACTATTGTACACCTGGTCAGAAGTCTATGGCGAGTAAATATGTTATTTTAAGAGTGCATTGTCAACAGTCATATTGGCAGGTGCACACACCATCCTTCTATCATTCATGAACGCACACCAGTGCACGTCCATGCAAAACATTACAAATTGCACGATAACAATGGGAAACATAATTAGAATAAAGATATTACGAAATATCATGATGAGTAGTTATTCACCATCATTTGCAAATTGGTAATGACGGTTAAAAGTGATTAGGGGAGAGGAGAGAGACACGTATGGAGCACAGCTGAAGATGCACTGTCACGAGATATACTGTAAGCAACTCCTCTGCAGGATAAATGTTGTTTTGTTCAGTTATTTGAGCAATATTTGGGTAAGTGTTGCTTTTTTCAGCCTATGTTTTCGATGGTAACCCATTGTCAGTCAATAGTGAAAGTAACTGCATATAACTGTCTTGTCGTTGATTGACACCTTGGTGAAGTTAGTTTCACTTTGCCAATGAGTTCAAATAATAGACGAGTGCAAATGCGTGAAGGCTATGCTAGGTTTTAGTAAAGCATGGTTTAGTGGAATGACTATTCCATACAGTCTCGCAAACAGCCTCCTTCAAATGCGCCGTTGAATTCCAAAATACCGATGCATTTATTTGACATATTGCGCTTTGCACCGCTAAAGGGAATGACAGATGTCATTCTCATTGGTTTAAATGATGTTACGCCCCAGACACACCCATATGACTGATTAAAAAACCTAGGAACACCTTGTTGCGCCATGCGCTCAACGTTTGATAACGGAACCCCTCCCAATGTGGACTGGATATCCTACTAAATTTGAATAAGCTTTTGATGAGTGACGATGCGCTTTAGACTGTCATGATAGGGCCCACATTCTGCCTTGATCATTTTTGTACCAAATTGTCGTTCATTGTTTATGACGTTTTTGTGCCTTCAGCATCTAGGCGACACATATGAATTTTATATTTTTGTTTCTGTGTTTGATACTTTGCATCCACAAAAGCTTGTTAAAATGTTTGCCTCATGCAACGACTGCAGAATAGAAAGAATGGCAGATGTGTCATGCAGCAGTGGATGTTTCAGATTATGAAAGTTTGTGAAGGAGCTTGGGACCTAGTGATCATGTTCAAGGTGGCTGTCACAGTTGGAGTACTCCGAGATTGTGCGTAGCCAATTAAACTATTATTTCCCGTGCTTCTGTTTTTCCTGTCCCAAAATACTTTGGCAGAATTTTTTAATGTACGATTCCATAACAAATGGACCATATCTGCCATATCAAAATGGTCAATCTAGGCATCACAGAAGTCTATATTCATCTGTGTGTTTGTTATCGAATGCTCCGTTGGTGATCAGATTACTCATTTATGTGTCTAATGTCTAAACCTGGTCTGCTTACTGAATGGTCTATTCTTAAAGTAGCATTCAAAAGTCATGTAGTGAGTCAAGGTTGATGATGCGAGCTTTCCTTAGTGTTGTTTTACAGTTATATACAGTATATATACAGTTTAAACTACACATTAAACACAGATACTGCATTGCTGTGCTTCTATGGAAATGAACTATTTTTCTCAGATGCTGCTAAAACACAGCCATTTACCTCATTAGGTCTTCGACATGTTCCCTGGAGTGTAACTGTCCGCTATTGCCAATTAGCGCATTTACTCATGCAAACGGTTACAGAAATGTACTGCTCGAAATGGACTTCAGATCTTCCACTACTCGCCCACCCACACCCTCTATATTTAGATCGTGGACCCATTCAGCCCTGTCACTTCCATATTGGTTTGAATGGCTGAACAGGAAGAGAAGTCATGCACAATGAAAAGGCATCCTATTGGGGGAGAGAGAGAGAGAAAGAGCTTGAGTCTGCCTCAGAGCCCTTCTTAGTGCGTCAGAGCTGAGGCGTTTGCTACGACATTTGTGAGAGAGAGAAGAATCATGGGAGAAGCAGAGTGGGCGGCTGGGCCAAGGGCATCTCCTAGCCATGCAGGCGGTCACTCTCAGGGGCCAAGAGAGCGGAAAGGTCCAGACACCCCCACCCCCCGTTTGAACACTGTGTCCATGGGAGACTGCATTTCCATCCTTTAGCATACTGTGGTGGGGGAAAAGGAAGATGTAGACGGTTGGATATGGGTGGAGCAGTTCTGATTGAGCCAGCTCTCCCAGGATGTCCCCTGGTATTGTCTGTGTTACTAATTCCCTATTTGCTATAGAGCATTCTCCTTGAGCTACCACAATCAATAGCAGAATGATGAAGGACCACTGATCTCTGAAAGAGACCAGACTCCAAATAAATGGAGGGGAAATGAGCTCACCTCAGATGACAGCAGAATGCAGCCTTTCAGTTTGGGAAAAAAAGCATCTCATCTTATTGCAATTTTGAAATAGATATTAAAGCAACTTCTCACCGCCTGCTAAATGCAGAGCTTTCTTTGAATAATGCAGCAGGGACTCTAAGCCGGAATGCCAGAAAGGGTTTTATGAAGGCTATTTGAACAAGGAAGATAAACACCCATTGCTGCTTCATTAACATTGATCATAGATATTACAGCGAATAAATAGTCACACACATTTCCGTCATGTCACAAACCCCTGAAATATTTTCTCATGATCTCTTCTTGTTTGTTCCCTCTCCAAACACTCAGCCACTGCCTGCTGACAGTTTGTCTGCTCATGAAGGGGAGCCAAGCAAAGTCCCTGCAGTGCCATTGCAGCCCATGTTTATGGCCACGGCCCTGAGTTTACACTGGGTTAAGTCGGTCTGTTTGTCCTTGCTGGGCTGACAGTGTAACACAGGCAGTAGACTGAGGACACCTGGGACATGGTGCATCTGCTCAAGTAGATGCAGTGTTTAATGCAGTGTTTAATCAATGGCTACAGCTCGAGAACCAAGTGTGTGTGCGTGTGTGTTTGTGTGTGTGTGTGTGTGTGTGTGTGTGTGTGTGCAGTACTTATGTCATGACGCATGGCACACTCCTCTGGAAACACTCCATCTGGTCTGGAGTGGATGATGCCTGGAGCAACTGCTGAACTCAAGGAAAAGCCACAGAGTTGGATAATGAAGAGAGAGCACATATAGGCCTAGGAAAGTGTGTGTGTGTGTGTGTGTGTGTGTACGCATGTGCGCACTCCTGCATCTGTGTGTGCATTCGTTAGTGTGAACATGTCTTATCTGGTCTCTGTCAGTGCTAACCAAAACCCATATATCTGCATCTGCTCAACATATTCTTTAGGACACCGCGTGCATGCTGGAGATGGAGGCTAAACTGGGCACATTTACCGGCTCAGCAGCAGGACAGGTTCCTTAATTTACTTAGTTAGTTAGTTAGTTAGTTATCATTTTCATACAACATACTGTGATTGTGAAAAGCTGTAGTTCTGGAGAGCTTCTTGGAACTAGTGATATTGAAGACAAGACAGTGCTCTTTGGTGGGTGAGGGTCATAAACAGTTCAACAATTACAACAATTCTTAAAAAATCAAAGCAAAAATCTTTTTAAAAAAAACATACTGTTATAGCCTAACAAATCCTTCCCTCCCAATCCCCCTGCCATGCTTCAGCAGCGTGTCGTCTACATAAAGGGATGAGGGGTGCTGTGGGGCCCTGAGATGACCAACAGAGAGCTAAGTCTGCCCGGAGGGGAGGGCAGGAGGCTACGGGGTGCTGACATTTAACAAGATTACAGGGCTTTAGACGCTCTGGGGAGCAAGGTGAACTGCCTGCTCTTGGTCATTTGGATTTT